>NC_084619.1:23683230-23793230 GCF_033978795.1 Nerophis ophidion
ACCGGTCACATGTCACAAAAGCTTCTCTTGGCTGCTGACATATGATAAGCGGCGATGGATTCAAAAATGTGTCTTTTAAAAAAATTATATATATATAAACTATATATATATATATATATATATATATATATATATATATATATATATATAATGTGTATATGTATGTATGTATATATATATATATATAATGTGTATATATATATATATATATATATATATATATATACATATATGTATTTATGTATATGTGTTTTATCCATCATACAGTGCTCAATACTGGGATACAGCGGAATGTATGATACACAGAGGCTATTTCATTCCTACAAACCTGCAAAACATGCTTGTAGGGATGAAATAGCCTTTGTGTTTTTGTCCTGACCGAACATGTGTGTGTGTGTGTGTGTGTGTGTGTGTGTATATATATCCATCCATCCATCCATCCATTTTCTACCGCTTATTCCCTTTCGGGGTCGCGGGGGGCGCTGGCGCCTATCTCAGCTACAATCGGGCGGAAGGCGGGGTACACCCTGGACAAGTCGCCACCTCATCGCAGGGCCAACACAGATAGACAGACAACACTCACACTCACATTCACACACTAGGGCCAATTTAGTGTTGCCAATCAACCTATCATATATATATATATATATATATATATATGCAGAGGTGGGTAGAATAGCCAGAAATTGTACTCAAGTAAGAGTATTGTTACTTTAGAAATGTATTACTCAAGTAAAAGTAAGGAGTATTCACCCAAATATTTACTTGAGTAAAAGTAATAAGTATGTTGTGAAAAAACTACTCAAGTACTAAGTAACTGATGAGTAACCTGTTCGTTTAATGATTACGGCAACTTTTGCTTACTTGCTTATGGCAGTCTATCGATGTCGATGATGACGTTGCTCCAAACGAAGTATTGGATTTGTTATTGTTGTGCTTTTCGCCTGTGCATAGCCAAGTGGCTGCTCAGGCCTATGCGTGATCCACAACAGATAATGCACAAAAACATAAAAATAGCAACGAGCAAATTCAGAGCCAGGAATATCTCTTAAGCAACTAAAACAATAACATATATAATAATAATACATTAAAATAAATAAAAAAAATAAGGCAAATTGAGCCACAATAACTTAACAGCACTATAGGCTCTGTAGGCATTGATTGATTGATTGATTGAATGATTGATTGATTGATTGAAACTTGTATTAGTAGATTGCACAGTACAGTACATATTCTGTACGATTGACCAATAAATGGTAACACCCCAATCAGTTTTTCAACGTTAATCAATTACTTAATAAATGACCAAGTCGAGGTGATCTACCTTATATATTTACATGTACATACACAGTGTATATGTAAATATATATATATATATATATATATATATGTGTATATATATATATATATATATATATGTGTATATATATATATATATATATATGTGTGTATATATGTATACATACATTTATATATGATAAATGGGTTGTACTTGTATAGCGCTTTTCTACCTTCAAGGTACTCAAAGCGCTTTGACACTACTTCCACATTTATCCATTCACACACACATTCACACACTGATGGAGGGAGCTGCCATGCAAGGCGCCAACCAGCACCCATCAGGAGCAAGGGTGAAGTGTCTTGCTCAGGACACAACGGACATGACGAGGTTGGTTCTAGGTGGGATTTGAACCAGTGACCCTCGGGTTGCGCACGGCCACTCTCCCACTGCGCCACGCCGTCCCCCAGTATACAGTATATAATTTATATTTATTTATTTTGCCGTTTTTGTTGACATGTTAAAGGTGTTTTAATGAATATACATGCATGTCTAACATATAGATTCTTATCTTTCATGAAGACAAGAATATAAATTGGTGTATTACCTGATTCTGATGACTTGCATTGATTGGAATCAGACAGTAGTGCTGATAATGTCCAAGTTTTCAAATGGAGGAGAAAAAAAGTTCCTCCTTTCTGTCTAATACCACAAGAAAGTCGTTGGTTTTTGGCATCTTATTTGTCCAGCTTCCATATTCGTTTTATACACTTTACAAGAAATACATTGGCGGCAAACTCCGTAGCTTTCTAGCTTGTTTGCGCTGGCTTTCGGAGACTTTTATTTTGTTAGCGCAGGCGCGATGGAGCAGCACTTTTATTGTGAAGACAGGAGCTGTGCGATCAATCTTTAGGCTTGTGACAGGAAGTACGGTTGAAATAAAAAGTGTCTTTTTTCCTTTACACTTTTGATTGATTGATTGATTGAAACTTGTATTAGTAGATTGCACAGTACAGTACACATTCCGTACAGTTGACCACTAAATGGTAACACTCCAATAAGTTTTCCAACTTTTTAAAGTCGGATTTGACGTGTGACGGTCACGTGACCACCTGGCTCTATTTGATTGGTCCAACGTCACCAGTGACTGCTTGTGATTGGTGAAACGCAGGCATGTGTAGATCCTACTTTGAATGTGTGTCTGACTCAACCAAAACAAACAAAGCATGCATTAACAGATCGATAAAAAAAAAGTAGCGAGTAGCGACCTGATTGCAGATAAATGGAGCGGAGTAAAAGTAGCGTTTCTTCTCTATAAATATACTCAAGTAAAAGTAAAAGTATGTTGCATAAAAACTACTCTTAGAAGTACAATTTATCCCAAAAGTTACTCAAGTAGATGTAACGGAGTAAATGTAGCACGTTACTACCCACCTCTGTATATATGTATATATATATATATATATATATATATAGATAGATAGATAGATAGATAGATAGATAGATAGATAGATGTATATACATGTATGTATATATACATATGTATATATATGTATGTATGTATGTATGTATATATGTGTGTATATATGTGTATATACATGTATGTATATATGTATATATATATAAATATATATATATATATACATGTATGTATATATATATATATATATATATATACATATATATATATATATATATACAACACATTTTTGAAAGTTAGTAATGTGATTCCGATGTAAATCGATTTTTCTCAGCACCTCTAAAATTCAATATTTCATTCATGTTTATTTGAAGATATACTGGTCTGAAATATTTCATTGTTTTGATTTCAAATGGGCACCGTCACTTTAAGGGTCTGTTGGCCGATTGCTGTTGCGATCCCAAGTGTGGATAATGTGGCTGTTTTAGTATAACAGACAAAGTCTCACAGTTGTTCTGACAGTGTACATTGTTGAGTTTTGTCTGTTGGATGTGGAACATGGAATATTTTGTGCAGGATTTTTTTGTCACATTTAAAGGAAATAGGGATTTTTGTGTAATTTTTGTCCTCTGTGCAAATAATGTCTATTGGAGAAACCCTACATATAAGCATGGGAATGCGAAACTGTACAATACCCATTAATAGGCACCAATATCTCTTCAATATTAATACGGCAGTAAATTGGCAGCCATTTTCATATAAACATCTCTCTATCAAATAGACATGTTCATATAAACATCCTTCCATCACTCCTATAGGAGTGATGGAAGGATGGTCAGCGCCTGAAAGCTGCGGCTTACCACCATGACCCCGCACTCCCTTCCCTCTGTTGCTAGATATCTCGAGAGTTACGTTGTAATATGTATACGTGCTTTGCTATGGAGGTTTTTTCCCACTCCAGACTGGGCCTAGTCTAGATTTGTTTGTCGAATCTTGAACGGGTTTGTGCTGAAAACAAAGTTTCGTTGTACTTGTGCAATGACATCCATCCATCCATCCATTTACTACCGCTTATTCCCTTTCGGGGTCACGGGGGGCGCTGGCGCCTATCTCAGCTACAATCGGGCGGAAGGCGGGGTAATAAAGACCTATCTACCTATCTACCTACCTATCTATCTATCTATCTATCTATCAATCTATCTATCTATCTATCCATCTATCTATCTATCAACTGGGAATCTATTCTCATCGTTCACTTAAAAAAGCCGTTCAAAAGACACGGCCACCTATAAGGCTTAGTATTAAATAAAAAAATAAGATAAAATATCACAGATAGGTTAGAAATTGGCACATGGAGCAAAAGCTACAGACGTCATGGAGTGTTTCTAATGTGTTTGCAGGCGTGATCGCTTACTCCGTCGGCATCGCCTGGGCGGCCCAGGATGAGTTGGAGTACATCGCCACCGACCCCGACAAGGAGCACTCCTTCTTTGTGGACGAGTTTGACAACCTCTACAAATTTGTGTCCAAAATCACCCAAAACATCTGCCGCGAGTTCAACTCCCAGCCCAGAAACTGAGCGGCAGGCGGCATTACGGAAGACTGAGTATAAGTCTACTCTTTCTGTCGGCACACGTGCCACAGAGGCCGCCGCCCCGCTTGTGTTTGAACAGAAATAATCTTTAAGAATCAGTGTTTGGTCCTTAAAAAAAATCTAGCAGCGGTGCTGATGAAAAAGAGACTGGACCTCAGTAATGTTTATGTGCTTGTAGTTCTCTTTTAAGTATCCTCTTTTTTTTCTAGATTTGTTTTGTTGTATTTTTTATTTGTATATTTTTTTAATTGTATTGTATTGTATTGTATTTTTTTACTTTATTTTTAATCTTTTAATCGCATGACATTGTGTACCACTCTCTACCCAGCATTTTATGAACAGTCCGAATGCCATCCATCCATCCATTTTCTAATGGTTTCTTCCAAATCAAAACAGTAATTCAGGTTGCCAGATCCTCCCAGCTTCATCCCATTATGGCAATAACATAATTATGACATGATTGCCATATCTATCCACTATAAAAACGAAAAAAAAGTATATTTTACGTTTGAATGGACAGATTCACTTTGCTTAGACTTAAAGCAATATTAAAGGAAAATCTTTTTTGGGCAAGCCGTAGCTGAAAATAAAATGATGAATAAGGTTGTCGTCATGACGGCAACAAGCAGCATCGAGCACACAACAGTAGTCTGACCGCACACATACCAGGCAAGTAAACACACAACACTACCGTTAAATGTTTGCACTAAACAAACCACCTAGGATTAACGGCAAATATGCACACAAAAAAAAAAAAAATCAATAACAAAATGCCCGAAGGCATTCTGGGTACTCAAGTGGCAATTCCTGATCTGCCAGAGCACAAGAAGACGTAGCAGGAGGAATCAATGTTGCAAACTTAGCGTGCATTCTGACACACTAGTTGAATTATTTTTTTTAAAAAGCAACTACTTCTGGTTCTATTGGACAATTTTGGAAACCACCCACAAGCTGTTGAAAACACACAAAAACAATCAACAATATGTGTATACATATATATGTGTATGTGTATGTGTATGTAAGTTTACATACACTTGTAAAGAACATAATGTCATGGCTGTCTTGAGTTTCCAATAATTTCTACAACTCTTATTTTTTTGTGAAAGAGTGATTGGAGCACATGCTTGTCGGTCACAAAAAACATTCATGAAGTTTGGTTCTTTTATGAATTTATTATGGGTCTACTGAAAATGTGGCCAAATCTGCTGGGTGAAAAGTATACATACAGCAATGTCAATATTTGGTTACATGTCCCTTGGCAAGTTTCACTGCAATAAGGTGCTTTTGATAGCCATCCACAAGCTTCTGGTTGATCTTTTTACCACTGCTGACAAAATTGGTGCAGTTCAGCTAAATGTGTTGGTTTTCTAACATGGACTTGTTTCTTCAGCATTGCCCACACATTTAAGTCAGGACTTTGGGAAGGCCATTCTAAAATCTTAATTCTAGCCTGATTTAGCCATTCCTTTACCTCTTAACACCCAACTGCGCCAAGACCCAACCTCCGGGCTGATGATTATAGGTTGTCCTAAAGAATTTGGAGGTAATCATCCTTTTTCATTGTCCCATTTACTCTCTGTAAAGCACCAGTTCCATTGGCAGCAAAACAGGCCCAGAGCATAATACTACCACCACCATGCTTGACGGTAGGTATGGTGTCCCTGGGATGAAATGCCTCACCTTTTTTCCTCCAAACATATTGCTGGGTATTGTGGCCAAACAGCTCAATTTTTGTTTCATCTGACCCCAGAACTCTCCTCCGGAAGGTCTTATCTTTGTCCATGTGATGTCAACAAGTCCATGTCAGAAAAAACAACAAATTTAGCTGAACTGCACCAATTTTGTCAAGAGTGTTCGAAAATTCAACCAGAAGCTTGTGGATGGCTATCAAAAGCGCCTTATTGCAGTGAAACTTGCCAAGGGACATGTAACCAAATATTGACATTGTTGTATGTATACTTTTGACCCCGCAGATTTGGTCACATTTTCAGTAGACCCATAATAAATTAATCAAAGAACCAACCTTCATTAATGTTTTTTGTGACCAACAAATAAGTGCTCCAATCACTCTATCAGAGAAAAATAAGAGTTGTAAAAATGATTGGAAACTCAAGACAGCCATGACATTATGTTCTTTTCAAGTGTATGTAAGCTTTTGACCACGATTTATGTGTGTGTGTATATATATATATATATATATATATATATATATATATATGTAAATGTATCCAGTGAAATTCTCTCTCTTAAGTGTATTCGAAGTGTACAAGAGATCTTCCTGATTACTGTCCTTGATTAGCTAAAGCCAAGCAACTTTTTTGGGAAGTGGTGCCTGCAGAAAGAAATGTTGACATTACCCACGCGTGGCACCGCTTCAGTTACGCTACTTTTATATCAAGCTCTAAAGAAATCGGCACGTCCTCCCGAACGTCCCCACATGTCAAAGGGACGACCATTCTTCCATTGCTGTGTCGGCATTTACGAAAGCTCAAGCATTTTCTTAACATTGCAGAGTATTTATGATTTCCTCCAAGTTAAATCATACCTGTACATATTTATTTCACAACTTTTGCTAACAATGATCTTTTCCTGATGAAAATAAAGACAAAGTGACTGAGCTGTGTGAATGTGTGCACCGTAAAAAAAAAAAGAAAAGAAAAAAGAATGACATCATTGTTGATAGTTTACAGCAGGTTTTATTTTGAACATCGCTTTGATTTACAAACCAGTGACTTGAGAAAATGGCTCGTTTGATGCTGCGCTCTTCATCAACTTGATTGGTCTCCTCACACTTTACAGTAGGGTTAGAACTTGCAGGAAATGTGTTAGATGCGGTTTGAAAAGAGTCCTAAAGTACTGCACTAAAGTTCCTGCTAAACACTAGACTACTGTCACTGTGTGGACATGACACATCACGTTGGAATCAAGAATGTCCACACAGGTGGGCGAGGGACTACAAACAGTACAAGCCATTCAATTGGAACGAGAGCAAACTGGCCCGAAATTAGTTCTTCCTAAAATATCCAACTTGTTCATTGTAATAGTAGAACCAAAAATGGTTGACTTTAGACACAAATATTTGTACATTGATCTTTACTTAAGTGTACAAGAATCTACCAAACAGACAATATAGTGTATCTGCTCTGCTTTGCCTTGAAACGCACAGAACTGATTCTCCAAATACATTTATCAAAAAGGAGCACTCAAACTCACACTGCACAGTTAATTTTAAGACTGAATATATATTTTGTTTATTATAAGCATTTGTCATTTTACACCCCGATGTTAAGATCAGCAACATTGTGGATTGGTTTCTCTGCCGTCCCCCTCAAAACAAGCTTGTTAAAATAACACCACCGAGGCCTTTTTAAAGCAAAGGCACATTTGTCAACAAGTGTTTTAAAAAGGAAAACAAAGGCAGACCAGCAAGCAGAGTCAGTCAGGGAAGTGCAGGAGGAAACAGCCTAAGGGGGAAAGGCCTGAGGGGTGTGGGCTGAGGTTTGGGAGCCTGAAACCTTGTTTTTGCACTCCACACGCCTTCTTTCACGCTTGTCCTGAGTCTCCTGGCTGTGGAGGTGAAGTCTGTAGTTGCTGCAGGGCGCCGTGAGCGCTCACACCCAGGCCTGCCTGGATGCTCGACCGGGGGGCAGGAGGACAGTTCTCCTGGGGTCTGGCCTCCCGGCGCCACCTTCACCTGGTTGGCCCCGCCCTGTTCGCAGCTACATAGTCTGACAGGAAACCAGAGGGCGGTCTGGGGTGGGATTGGACCCGTGCCTGGAGGTCTTTTCCCCTCCTGGGCCTCCATTGGTCCCTGATCGCGGGAGGCTGAGTCGGGGGAGGGGGCTAGGGGGAGAGACGCCGCGCTGCGTCATACGAACACCTTGGCGAGAGCGTCCGCCCCGGCGCTGGCGATGTAGCATTTGGAGGGATGAAAAGCCACATCGTGAATGGACTCCTCAAACTTCTTTCTGTGAGCCGTGAACTCCTGAATGCAGGTTTTACTCTCCAGGTTCCACAGGCGGATGGAGCAGTCGTGACCTGCGAAGTAGACAACGTGAGCGTCTCAGGGAACAAAACACTTACCTTTTTCATTTCATCATTTACACCTCTTTTATTCTGCTATTGTACTGACTCATTTTTAATGCCCGTCATGGCGAAAAAGCGGCTAATTACGTGTCTCCATACAGTGTGGAGCAGCTTCCTTAAGCTAACAATTGAATTGAATTGAATTGAAATATTTATTTCAAACCTGCACAGTACAACTAAACACAGTTTTTTTTTTTTTTTTTGTTGGCAAAGATATTAATGCAAGGCTTGAAAAGGGGTTGGATGAAGCGGATGCTTATAATATCCCAACCCCTCTCACTCATTTCACATTTAACATAAACAATGTAATACAAGGACAATACTCTATAAACTAGAGATGCGCGGATAGGCAATTATATCATCCGCAACCGCATCACGTAAGTCATCATCCAATCGCCGTCCACCCGAACCAACATTTTATCAGAACCGTACCCGCCCGCTGAAGTATATCAGAGGTCGGCCACCTTTACCACTCACAGAGCTATTTTAACCTGTTCCACAGAGTAATGAAGACAATTGGAGCCGCTAACGTTCTCGCGAATATCTAATTGGCATTCATCCTGATGACAAGAATATAGGCGTGCTGTGAAGCCATTGCCTTTGACACCTTCAACAACATGTACAAACCGATTGTTAGTCCGGCAACATGTGTGCAACTTCCGCAATCACACGTACAAGATTGAAAGGCATACTGGGTGATACAGAGTACACTGATGGTTGTCATATAAACAATTTTAACACTTACTAATACGCGCCACGCTGTGAAGCCACACCAAACAAGATTGACAAACACATTTCGGGAGAACATCCTCACAGTAACACAACATAAACCCAACACAACAAATACCCAGAATCCTTTGTATCCGTGACAAAACCTGAATATATTTTACACCCCCCGCGCCCCCACAAATTTGTCAGGATTGTCACGGATACAAAGGATTCTGGGTATTTGTTGTGTTGCGTTTATGTTGTGTTACTGTGAGCATGTTCTCCCGAAATGTGTTTGTCAATCTCGTTTGATGTGGCTTCACAGCGTGGCGCATATTACTAAGAGTGTTAAAATTGTTTATATCACAACCATTAGTGTACTCTGTGTCACCCAGTATGCCTTGCAGTCGTGTGCGTGTGTCTGCGGAAGCAACACACAACATGTTGCTGGACTGACAAGTTGATTGTACATGCTGTAGAAGGCGACAAAGCCAATGGCTTCATAGCACGCCCTTATACTTATTATCTGGGTGACTGCCGGCAGTCATTCTAGAGAATAATATTGTCTCTTATTGGCTTCTTCGCTTTGTGACACGGGTCTTAAATGGCTCTTTGACTGGCAAAGGATACCAATCCCAGAACCATGTATATCAAATATTTTCGGATGGTTCAACCGCCACCCGCCCGAATCTAATTAAAATCTATTTTTTCGTCATGTCACCCGCCCGACCCGCGGTTTACTCCGCGGATGAGACCGCAAACCGCGCATCTCTACTATAAACAAAACAAGAAAAACTCCTGTACACTAACAATACTATGAGACAAGACGAGACAAAACACACACACACACACACACACACACACACACACACACACACACACACACACACACACACACACACACACACACACACACACACACACACACACACACACACTCTCACCATACACCTCTCTCCCATCGCTCTGTGCTGAGGGTATCACTCTCTTTCCTCCTCGTACTTCTTCAGTACTTCTTTTTTAAATAGTGTTTTAAATTGAATCATGCTAGAACACGTTTTTAACTCGTCCCCTAAGTTGTTCCACAGACTGACTCCACGCACTGAAATGCACATTGATTTTAAAGTGCTTCTAAATTTAGGCAAATATAATTTGTTGTTTCCTCTTAAACTGCAACTATGGCGATCATCTCTATCATGGAATAAGTTCTGTATATTGGATGGTAGAGAGTTTTGGGATGCCCTGAACATAATTTGAGCAGTTTTAAAGTTGATCACATCGTTCAGTTTAAGTTGCTTTAAGTCCATAATAGTGGATTTGAATGAACATTGGACACAATCCTGATGGCCTTTTTCTGCAGAGTGACTAAAGGCTGTAGATGGGATTCATAACAATTTATCCAGACTTCAACACAATAGTTTAAATATGACATAATAAATGAATGATACAATAACAGCAGAGCATTGGTGTTCAATAAATGACATGATCACAATCACCTCAACTGCGGTAAATAAACTACATTTCTAAGTATCTTAGCTATCATTATCAAGTTTCTTTATCACTGGAGGACAAGGCTGAACATGTTACACCCCGAATGTGCGAGCCAGGCACGCTAAACTAGTTTTAAACACCAAGAAATAGGTGCTTGGTAAAGTTTAAGAAGTGTACGTAAGCAGCTATTAACCGGAAATGAACAAGTAGATTAATAAGAGTCCAGAGAGAAAATAAACAACAACTTTTGGCATACAAGCATTGTCACAGTCAGTACGCGACACGTAAAAGAAGGGTGGATCGATCCATAAATTAGTGGCGTCGCTACCAAGGATATGAGTACCGTATTTTTCAGACTATAAGTAATTTTTTTTTCATAGTTTGGCCGGGGGTGCGACATATACTCCGTAGCGACTTATGAGTGAAATAATTAAAACATTACCGTAAAATATCAAATAATATTATTTAGCTCATTCGCGGAAGAGACGAAGAAAATGTCAGCAATCGTCACACACACGTCAACCAATAAGAATTCGGCGGGGGAGGTTAATGGCAGAAGTGCATTGTGGGTCATGGAATGCTAACTGCTATATGCTATATGCTACTGCCGTAGCTATTAAAATGGATCATTTCATTGTTGGCGGTAACTTATAAGAACTGAGAAGGGCTGAGCAAAAATTGGACCGGAAAGGAAATCATGTGCTGCAGATTATAACCTGGATGTAGTGAAATATGCAGCAGAAAACGACGAGAGGAAGCGGCGCATACTTTTGGAGTTGGCAGAGTTGTTTAGAAGCGACATCGAGGAAGAAGATTTCATGGGATTTATCGATTAGGAGTGACAGATTGTTTGGTAAACATATAGCATGTTCTATATGTTATAGTTATTTGAATGACTCTTACCATAATATGTTACGTTAACATACCAGGCACCTTCTCAGTTGGTTATTTATGCATCATATAACGTACACTTATTCAGCCTGTTGTTCACTACTCTTTATTTATTTTAAATTGCCTTTCAAATCTCTATTCTTGGTTTTGGATTTTATCCAATAAATTTCCCCCAAAAATGCGACTTGAACTCCAATGCGACATATATATGTTTTTTTCCTTCTTTATTATGCATTTTTGGCCGGTGCAACATATACTCCGGAGCAACTTACAATCCGAAAAATACAGTACTTTTGTTCAGTTATTGTTTTCTAACGGCTTTGTTTTGCTCAAACAATTGTATGTAATCAAGTCAAATAAAGACACGTTTAAAAATGGTGTTGATATTGTTCAACTGCAAATAGCACGCGTCATAAATAAATGGAAGCATTTACAGTTCCAACATGTGATTGATATCGGTATTGATGTTGATATCTGCCAATCGCACTCATGGATGATCGGTATCGGAATGGTCAGCATAAAACCTTGATGGGAACATCCCTACTGTCATCTACACTGCATGCTGTGTTGGAAGCCTCACTTCCCACAGGTGTCACAGCCAAGGATCAATAAATAATGATGAAATCTTGCTCCTACTACTAACTGCAAATACAAAGTCAAAGGACATTCCATACATTAGCTGCTTTTCTTTTTTTTATCCCAGCATTTTTATTTTATCTCCAATCTTGCATTTTGTTATACATATTTTGTACTAACCTGAACAAAAAAAACTTTTTTTATGGCAAATAAAAAAGACAAATTCTATTGTCAGAATGAGAATCAGATGTTTTACTCAAACTTGACTTGGTAGACTGAGCTCTCTTTGTCCAATGTAAGAAACTAAAATATTCGCTGTCAAGAGATTCCTACATGCAAATACAAGGAACTTATTTCAGAGTTTTTCTTCATGTCACTCACACGCCAGAACTTATCTCAGAGCTTTCCATCATGTCGCTCACATACCAGAACATATCTCAGAGCTTTTTTCATGTCACTCACATGCCAGAACTTATATCAGAGCTTTCCATCATGTTGCCTACACACCCAAATTTATCTCAGAGCTTTCCGTCATGTCACTCACACACCAGAACTTATCTCACATCTTTTCTTTATGTCACTTAGACGCCAGAAGGTATAAGAGGTTTTTGTCATGTCACTCACACGCCAGAACTTATCTGCGAGTTTCCGTCTTTTCTAAGTCGAAATATAGGTCATGTTGCTCACACACCCGAATTTATCTCAGAGCTTTCCGTCATGTCACTCACACACCAGAACTTATCTCAGATATTTTCTTTATGTCACTTACACGCCAGAATGTATCAGAGCTTTTTGTCATGTCGCTCACACGTCAGAATTTATCTCAAAGCTTTCAGTCATGTCGCTCACACACCAGAACTTATTTTAGAACATTTTGTCATGTCGCTCACACACCAGAACTGATCTCAGAGCTTTCGTTCATGTCGCTCACACAACAGAACTTATCTCAGAGGTTTTTGTCATGTCACTCGCACACTGGAACATATTTCAGAGCTTTTCCTTCATGTCACTCACACTCCAGAATGTATTTCAGAGCTTTTTGTCATGTTGCTCACACACCAGAACTCATTTCAGAACTTTTATTCATGTCACATTCACGCCAGAACTTATTTCAGAGCTTTTGTTCCATGTCGCTCACACGCCAGAACTTACCTCAGAGATTTCCGTCATGTCGCTCACACACCAGAACTTATTTCAGAGCTTTTCTTTATGCCACTTAGACGCCAGAACGTATTTCAGAGCTTTAGGTCATTTCGTTTACACACCAGAACTGATCTCAGAGCTTTCGGTCATGTCGCCCACACACCAGAACTTATCTCAAAGCTTTTTGTCATGTCACTCGCACACTGGAACGTATTTCAGAGCTTTTCCTTCATGTCAATCACACTCCAGAATGTATTTCAGAGCTTTTTGTCATGTTGCTCACACACCAGAACCCATCTCAGTGCTTTTCTTCATGTCACATTCACGCCAGAACTTATTTCGGAGCTTTTTTCCATGTCGCTCACACGCCAGAACTTATCTCAGAGATTTACGTCATGTCGCTCACACACCAGAACTTATCTCAGAGCTTTTCTTTATGCCACTTAGACGCCAGAACGTATTTCAGAGCTTTTGGTCATGACGCTCACAAGTCAGAACATATCTCAGAGCTTTCCGGCAAGTCGCTCACACACCAGAACTTGTTTTAGAACTTCTCTTTATGTCACTTACACGCCAGAATGTATTTCAGAGCTTTTCGTTATGTCTCTCACACACCAGAACTTATTTTAGAACTTTTCTTTGTCACCCACACGCAACAATGTATTTCAAAGCTTTTCGTCATGTCTCTCACACACCAGAACTTATCTCAGAGCTTTTCTTCATGTCACTCGCACACCAGAACTTATTTTAAAACTTTTCTTCATGTCACTCACACAACAAAAAACACTTCAGAGATTTTCTCTGTCACTCACACACCAGTACTTATTTCACTAATCTTTTTTTTGTTCATACATTCCCACCCTCGACAAAAATGGTAATGTTATACTCAGTGGTCATTACGGCGTTGCAGTAATTACACATTATTATTTACAATGTTTTAACCCAGCATAATTAGTTTAATTTGTGGAAAATCTGATGCAAATAAATGTAGTATTATGCCTTTACAAATATAGGAATATGTGCACGGCATCAAACTAAAGACCATTTGTCCTCTTTTGCCCTTCTTGTGTGGTTAAATGAAAGTTTTAAGTGTGTATGTGTCACCGGAGTGAGAATACTTCTGTTAACTGCAGGTTAAGACACTTACTGCCCGACATGAGATAGAGTCCATTTGGGTCCACAGCTAAGCTGGTGACTGCATCCAGGTGGGCCACCATGGAGTGGATGAGTTTGCCAGTGTTATTGTCAAAAAACTTGATGTGTCGGTCCTCCTGCGCGGTGATGGTGACGGGGAGTGTGGGATGGCTGAGGATCTTGTTGATGTGACTGGGAGGACCTAGTTGACAGCAGAAGGGTTTATTAGCCAGAGAACAAACAACTGATGTAGAAACTAACAACAAGGGATAGTTTATGAAAAAATCCTGACACAGTTTGGAGTGTGTGTGTGTATATATTTTTCCTTAATGTAACTGATCAGAGCGGAGCGTGTATGTGTAGTTTTAAATATACATGTGTGCATTCTGAGGCCAAGTAGAGAAATATGATTTCTGCGAACACAATCACGTTATTGCCCAATAAAAACGGACTCTCCTGTCAAACGCGGAATATCACGGAAATTGACAGAAATGTGACAGAAATGCTGTCATCGTGAGGAAAAGGGAACAGTTGTCTTGGGAAATCACATGTACAGGACCGCTCATTTGTCTAAGAAATGGTCAACTAACTTCTCTACGAAATCCACAGGTTGCGAACAATCTCCAAGCAATGCTAGCCAAGACAAGTCATACGCCCACAACACATCGCATCTGCTTGTGTTGTTGTGGACCACACCACCAATAAATCTCAATATACAGACAGGACGGCATCCCTAAAGAACAGCAGCCCATTTCCAGACTTCCCAACTACAGTTCGGTGTGCAACATTTGGTCGGACTGCGCTAAAATAAAGGTTTACAAATAAAATACTTTGCATAAGCATTTTGTACGTTAGACTAGGTTCACACTGCAGGGTCAGATGTCCAATTCAGATTTTTGGGGTCAAATCCGATCTTTTTAGTGGCCGTTGACATTGCAAAAAAATAGAAGTAAATTTTAATGTGAATGCAATCTGACCTACAAGCGAACATGACGTCAGGACATTGAACGCACTGTAATGTTTATGGCTTCTACGGTCACACTACAGGCACATTTGTGGCAATTTCAAGGATTTTGTGCACAAAAACTCATAATTTTCTGACCTAAATTATAGCATGTAGAAGATTAAGAAAATAAGGACAAGTATTTTGGATCTCGCAGTTTTACGGGATATTTTGCTTCAATGTCTGCTTGAAGAGCGCTGCTGTGGCCGAGCAGTAGGAGACAGAGATGATAAAACTTTCACGTAAGTTCCTAAAACATTGTTTTCACCTGTTTTATGCTCCCGTCAACTATATATTGAGTAAATATGATGCTTATCGCTTTTTGCCGACATTTGGGCTGGATAATGCGACCTAAACATAGCAGTGTGCACATTAAAGGGGAACTCCACTTTTTTGGGAATTTTGTGTATGGTTCACAATCAATATGAAAGACACAACGACGGATGTAATTTTACTTTTTTTTAAGGGTAAACCAACTAGGAACTAGTAAATCAATGCAATCAAAAGTCGCCTACAACAGAACCTATGGGAGCCGCTCTATTCTGCCTATAAAGCCCTTAAAAACATCCAAACACCTCCATTAATGTTTTAAATACATGATGTAGGTATATATACTGCAGTAATGGGCACATTTATAACATGTAATACTTAAGTGTTTTGATAATTTTAACCAATGATGTTATTTTAACGACAACATCACTGATTAGTACTTATTGCAGACTTCATGAAAGCCAGCAACCATGATAACATATCACTTACTGTACAATGTCTGCTGTCATTATGATGATGCCTGCTACTATGTTAATATATTTCCATTTAGATGAAGAATGACTAATAATCCTCGCAAAGAAAAGGGGGGTGGTACCAAGCGTCTTTGTCGTTCTCGCCATTTCTGGGTCTAAATTGTCTGTCAAAGTGTACCAACTTGTCGGAATATGTCTTTGTCTTACTACAATCCAAGTGAGAGCCATTATTTATGATCCAGAAGAAAGTTTGGTGAGCAAAGAAGCAAGGACGCTGCTGATCAGTCGATCATTGCAATATAGCCACACAAGCTTGTGATCACAGCGCCGCTATAGATACTTTGTCTGCGTTTACGCTTATAATACCAATATCACTAATACTTGGCTAATATTGAAGTGATAAAATGTAAATGGAGTATTGTTGGCGCTTGTTGGATGGCTTTTTATTGGGTTTTATGGGCAGAATAGAGGACCTCCCATTGACTTCGCTGTAAGCTGGCTTTTATTTACGAGATAAAATGCATTTTAAAAAAAATCTGTGAACGAAATGCAAAATTCCTCAAAAATTAAGTTCCCCTTTCAGTACGCAACACATATACATCCGATTGATATTCACATACAAAAAAGGCCTGGGTCGGATATGAAAAATGTGTGATTTCACTGTTCACACAGATATAAAAACATCCGATACAGGTCACATACAAAAAGAGATATGAACCAGATGTAAATCACTCAATTTTACAAGTGATTACGCTTTGACTTAAAATACTGCTCAAAACTGTACAAGATTTTACAAAGGCTTCATTTATCAAAGCTGAAAGTGTCAAAAATGTGCCCTGCTGCAAACCCACTTTATGGGCCTTGTGGAAAGGCACTGGCCTCACTAGCACTAGCACTGAACTTGTATAAGGATTGCCAACTACTGGATCAAGATGTTTCAAAGTTTGTCTGAGATTTTCCAGAAACATATACAGTGGGGCAAAAAAGTATTTAGTCAGCCACCGATTGTGCAAGTTCTCCCACTTAAAATGATGACAGAGGTCTGTAATTTTCATCATAGGTACACTTCAGCTGTGAGAGACAGAATGTGAAAAAAAATCCAGGAATTCACATTTTAGGAATTTTAAAGATTTTATTTGTAAATTATGGTGGAAAATAAGTATTTGGTCAATAACAAAAATTAAACTCAATACTTTGTAATATAACCTTTGTTGGCAATAACAGAGGTCAAACGATTACTATAGCTCTTTACCAGGTTTGCACACACAGTAGCTGGTATTTTGACCGATTCCTCTATGCAGATCTTCTCGAGAGCAGTGATGTTTTGGGGCTGTCGCCGAGCAACCCGGACTTTCAACTACCTCCACAGATTTTCTATGGGGTTGAGGTCTGGAGACTGGCTAGGCCACTCCAGGTCTTTCAAATGCTTGTTACGGAGCCATGCTGGAAGACCCAGCCACGTTTCATCTTCTAAGCTCTCACTGATGGAAGGAGGTTTTGGCTCAAAATCTCACGATACATGGCCCCATTCATTCTTTCCCTAACATGGATCAATCGTCCTGTCCCCTTAGCAGAAAAACATCCCCAAAGCATGATGTTTCCACCCCCATGCTTCACAGTAGGTATGGTGTTCTTGGGATACAACTCAGTATTCTTCTTCCTCCAAACACGACGAGTTGAGTTTATACACAAAAGTTCGATTTTGGTTTCATCTGACCACATGACATTCTCCCAATCCTCTGCTGTATCATCCATGTGCTCTCTGGCAAACTTCAGAAGGGCCTGGAACTGTCTTAAGCAGGGGGACATGTCTGGCACTGCAGGATTTGATTCCCTGTAGGCGTAGTGTGTTACTGATGGAAATCTTTGTTACTTTGGTCCCAGCTCTCTGCAGGCCATTCACCAGGTCCCCCCGTGTGGTTCTGGGATTTTTGCTCACCGTTCTCATGAACATTTTGACCCCACGGAATGAGATCTTGCGTGGAGCCCCAGATTGAGGGAGATTATCAGTGTTCTTGTATGTCTTCTATTTTCTGATAATTGCTCCCACAGTTGATTTTTTCACACCATGCTGCTTGCCTATTGTAGATTCACTCTTCCCAGTCTGGTGTAGGTCTACAATTCTTTTCCTGGTGTCCTTTGACAGCTCTTTGGTCTTGGCCATAGTGGAGTTTGGAGTCTGACTGTTTGAGGCTGTGGACAGGTGTCTTTTATACAGATAACGAGTTCAAACAGGTTCCTTTAATACAGGTAACGAGTGGAGGACAGAAGAGCTTCTTATAGAAGAAGTTACAGGTCTGTGAGAGCCAGAGATCTTCCTTGTTTGAAGTGACCAAATACTTATTTTCCACCATAATTTACAAATGAATTCTTTAAAATTCCTACAATGTGAATTCCTGGAATTTTTTTTTCACATTCTGTCTCTCACAGTTGAAGTGTACCTATGATGAAAATTACAGACCTCTGTCATCATTTTAAGTGTGAGAACTTGCACAATCGGTGGCTGACTAAATACTTTTTTGCCCCACTTTAAAACCTGATCCAGTTATTGCTTTGTTTGGGGTTGGGTCAGTTGCTGTGGAGCTCTCTTTATCAAACAACCAGACAAATGTGATATGTGTTGTGACGCTGTTCGCAAGAGAATTATTTTGATTAACTGGACACAAAAACATCCTCTAGTTTACAAAGCTTTAACGAATGATGTGATGAAGCATTTGCAGTTAGAAAGGATCAAATTTACATTAAGAGGAAAAATGTATGTTTCAGTCAATATGGCAGTCATTTATAGTTTACTATAACAAACATAATCCCTTAAATGTACAATTATTTGGTAAAACCCAGAGATATTGACATCCTCCAAATGGTATTATTATTATCATTAATTTAAAAGTTTGTATTTATTTATTTATTTTTCCTTTGGAATGGTATGTATCTGCCTTTACTTTTTATATGTCTTGTCCTTATTTAGTTATTTATTATCATTTAGTGTTGTTTTGATGTATTTGGAGAAGAAAAAGCCCCAATAAAAATAAGTTAAAAAAATAAATATACTGCTCAAAATTGGTAAATTATGTATCGATCATCAATGTCCCTAATTATGGCACATAAAACTTAAATCGCAAAACGACCAATTGAAAAGTCTTACCAGTTTTTAGAAGGAAATTTCACCAACAGTTCACCAGAAAGTAAAGAAATACATTTTAAGCCTACTGAGACGTCAGATTCGGTTACAACCTACCTTGCTCTCCATTGGACTCCAAACTGAGGACCTGCTGACGGGTCTCCATGTTGAATAGGCCGATCTCGCCGCTAGTGAAGGACGTGACCAGGTGAGCTGGTTCACTGCACACCAGATCCACAGAGGAGGGAACTCCCAGCTCTAAAGTGAACACAAAAACTCATTGGTCACTCAAAAGCACTTGGCTTACTCATCATTGTGGATGACCCAAAAGTCAAATGGTTACTTTTATTTTCATTGAACACTGCGAGGGCGGGAGAAGTGCTGTTGGCGTCCCACAGTCTCACAGTACCGTCAGCTGAGCAGGACAGGAGGCGCTGGTGTGCGCTGCTGTACACCAGGCCCCAAACAGAGTCTGTGTGTCCACACAGCTCCCCACGGAGAACTGAAGAATCTGTCACACATCAAAACCTCAATTCATCTACTTGCTTTTGAAGGGGAAAAAAAAGATTTTAAAACAAAATAGATGACGTTACCATAGGAGTCATAAGGGTCAATATTGGGATTGGGCATGTTCCAACATTGGATGCTTCCATCAACCCCTCCACTGAAACACTGCTCCCCGCTGCTGCTCATGACCACACTTAGTACCGCCCCCCTGTGAGTAAAAGTATGATCACCTTTCAAAACACATGTCTGGTAATCAACATATTCATTTTTTCCTTTGTTACTTAATTATTGTACCTGTGGGCCCTGAACGTGTAGATCGGCTCTACATCTAAAGACGTACTCCTGTGGACAAAAAAAAAAAACTCCTTTAGCACCCAAGCAGATTGTGTCTCTGTAGATAACAAAACTAATGTAACAAGCAAGAACAATCCTTCAAAGAGTTAGTGGAATCATGTCATCTTCATGCAGTACTTGAGCATCCTTCTCTTTGCACCATAGAGGTACATAAAGCATCAGAGCAGAGAATGTGCTTACTTTTTGGCTGGAGTTGTCTTCTGAAGGTTCCACATCTTGAGCGTATGATCCTCTGAGGCAGTGATCAGGACAGGCTCAACGGGGTGGAAGGTGAGGGCACGAATCCCGTCAAAATGGCTCCGGAGAGTAAATTTAGGATTCCATGTCTTTCTCATGGCGTCCTTATTGTTGCCAATCTGAGGAGAGAGTCTCTCATCAGAACTCAGTGGAACTAAGGCTGTGTTCACACTTGACAGCTTTGGTTCGTCTCGGTGCACATAGTGCAGTTTATTTATGCTACGCCTGGTGTCTACCAATGAAGCTTTTTCGGGCTGCTTACAAATCAGCTCTGGTATGGTTGGATCAAAAAAGGTTAAAGATGAACACTGTGCATATCAACCAAGCTAAGATAAGCTGGTGCTAATGAGTCGCTTCAGAGGTTGGACAAGTTAAAAGCTAGAAATATAAATCATGCCTTGCACCTGTGTAGTAGAAGGCTGTGACCATAAACTGAGAAGTTGGTCAACTTTGAAATTCAACTTGGACCCGAAAACAAGACGACGCAGCAAGAGGCTCGTTTCATAACAGCATTTTTTACCTGATTATACAGAACATGTCATCTAAACGGAGAGCAAAAGTCTTGTGCTGAAAGTTACATCTATCTCATCAGTTGGCTCCCACAAAGTCTGCCATGATTAGTGGTTGTTTTGTGTTGATGAAAATACAGAGCATTGTTATACACTCTGAGAAATACATGCGGCAAAAAAAAAATAGTTTCAATACTTAAAATGACCAAAATACTGTAAATATTTCAGGTTATAATGAATGTGCCTGTTACTGCATTATATATATATATATATATATATATATATATATATATATATATATATATTTAGCATGTATGTAAAATTATTTTTAATAGGGCTTGCGCTGCAAGATGGACAGACAAGAATCCTTAGTCCTACATGTGTGTGTCAACATTTTGCGTAGTTAGAAATATAAAAAATATTAGACACATCGTCTTTTTAGCTGCATCATTTAATAATTATATAGCCTGCTCGATGATTTAAGGACTTATCAAAACTAAGTAAATTGATGCGTTTTTTAAGGACGTTCATTTATCAATCAATCAATGTTTACTTATATAGCCCTAAATCACTAGTGTTTATTTCACATATATTATTAAAAAATGTCTTATGTAAAAAAAAACTATTTAGCTCAGCATTGGTTTGCATCTTGGTTTGCCAAAGTAAGTGCAGCCGCTCTCCAATGAGCGTACCGGCAGTTAAAAAAAAAAGAAAGGAAAAAAAAAGTGGTGGTGTCATTGTAGATGCAAAGCATGACTGCTTTAAAAATACCCATAAAAAGTAGTACATGTCTTGAAAACAAAGTAAAATGCCACAGGTAAAAGCACGATAACATGAATGTGCAATAAATGAGTGTCTCCGTCGTGATGCCCCGTATAGTATATGCAAAATCCTCCTCCTTTGCATTTGCACTCGCAGTTTTAGTAGATCGCAGGCAACACGCTAACTAATAGTACACGCTATTTTATAGATGGCACACGTTGTTTACCTCGTGGTGTTTGGATCTTAGTAAATCAGGTCCTAAATGTGCAAACAGCAAAGGTTTTATTGAGGTAAAAAGTGACTAAATTAAACTAATTAAAAAGAATAGTTACAGCAATTAAAAATATACAATCAAATCTATTTTTTCATACAGTGCATCTGGAAAGTATTCACAGCGCGTCACAGTTTCCACATTTTGCTTATGTTACGGCCTTGTTTCAAAATGAAATACATTTATTTTTTTCCTCAAAATTCTACACACAATACTCCATAATGTCAATGTGAAACTTTATAATTTTTTTATTTTTTTTATGTTTTGCAAAGGTATTTAAGAACTCACGTGTACATAAATACTCACAGCCTTTGCTCAGTTGTGGGTCGATGTACCTTCGGCAGCAATTAGCCTCAAATTTCACCCATTCATTTTTGCAGCATCTGTCAAGCGCCCTCAGGTTGAATAGGAAGCGTCGGTGCACAGCCATTTTCAGATTTCTCCAGATATGTTCAATCGCATGCGGTCCTCTCCAAGGTTTCTCACAGTCATCATTGTCACCGACGTCCCACTTAGTGTGAGTTTTCCTTGCCCTTATGTGGGCCCTACCGAGGATGTCGTAGTGGTTTGTGTTGTGGTTTGTGCAGCCCTTTGAGGCACTAGTGATTTAGGGCTATATAAATAATCATTGATTGATTGATTCTAGGTCACCTCCCTGATTAGGGCCCTTTTCCCCTGATCACTCGGTTTAAAACGGCCGGTCAGCTCTAGTAACAGTCCTGGTGGTTCCAAACTTCTTACATTTACAAAGTGATGGAGGCCACTGTGCTCATTTGGAACTTCAAGACGGAACATATTTTTCTGTACCCTTCCCCAGATTTTTGCCTCGAGACAAACCTGTTTCGGAGGTCTACAGACAATTCGTTCAACTTCATACTTGATTTGTGCTCTGCCATGCATGCTATACCATATGTGTCTTTCCAAAGCATGTCCAATCAACTGAATTTAACACAGGTGGACTCCAATTAAGCGATAGGAAGATCACAAGGATGATGAAATTATGCTGAAACAGGATGCACCAGATCATAGCAAAAGACTGTGTATACTTATGTACATGTGATTTTTTTAGTTCATTTATTTTAAATACATTTGCAAAAATACCTAAAAAAATGTTTTCCCATTGTCATTATGGGGTAAGCTGTGTAGCCTTTTGAGGACACAATTAATGTATTCCATTTTGGAATAAGGCTGTGATATTAAAAATTTGGAAAAAGTGAAGCGCTGTGAATATTTTCCGGACGCACTGTATATTATCTGTGAAAACAGAAGTTTGAGATGTTAGTGAATTTTGGCCAAGTGGCTTTCTCTTTAAGATCCAATGATCAATTCCTCAAAAATACAAGGTGTCTATAAAGTATTCTAACCATTAAAAGCGATATTGCAGAAGCTACAAATTAGTGGTTATGACAGTTTTGATTAAACATTCCTCACTGCAGTGTATTTTACACATTTGTGGTCACATCCAAGGTTTGTCATTGTCATTCCATTCGGTTGAGTTTTTTCTTGCCCTGATGTGGGATCTGAGCAGAGGATGTCGTTGTGGCTTGTGCAGCCCTTTGAGACATTCGTGATTTGAGGCTATATAAGTAAACTTTGATTAATTGATTGATTGATTCAGTGATGAGGCACACTTTCACGTTACGGGGAAACTGAACGAGGACAGTTTAAAAATCTGGGGTTTAGAACACGTCACCGTGACTAGGGAAGTTCACCAAGATAGTCCGAAGGTTACAGTAATGTGTGGTGTGGAATCATGTGCAATCAAATCAAATCCTTTGCCACTTCATTACCCAGATATCATTCTCTGGAATTATTTCTACTGGGCCATGTTCAAGATATTGTGCTTTGGACAAAGCTATAGGATTATACTGTACTTTTCAAATTTTCTTGCTATCAGACAATATTTTTTGGTATAATACATGGAATTTTTACATTACTGACTTAGAGCAAAATATTATTGATGCCATTGCCACCCACCATCGATCAGGCGATGCCGCTGTGATCATGGAGGTGGATTTAATGAGATGTGAAAAAACACTAATTTCATTTTAAAACAACTTGCACATATTTCTAATTGTACTTGCTTTTTTTAATACAATTATAAAGTAGTTCAGAGATTTTATAGAAACCCGGTAATTCTGTTCAAAATGATAGCCTTGTGGGATTTTAGATAAATTTGGCTGCCTCCTACTCACATCGTACGCCAGGCTATCAGCCTCGTTGGCTACAGTGAGTCCAGCCAGCTCACCCAGGCCCAGCTCACTCTCCATGGCCTCGTCTGAGCCCATAATGAACGACTTCCCTGAAGTGGGCGGGAAGGTGAGCGCCTCAACTGGAAATAAAAAGACTGCTAGTGTCATCACATTAGTGAAAAGACTTATAGATAGGCTGATGATGTAGCTTGCATGTCGATACAGACATATTTTAGAAGACTTACCTTCATCAGTTCGGCCCCCATCGTGCTCATTAAAGCGCACCACATTGGGCCGTGATTGGGTGGTGGAGGGAGGCTGCATGTGGGACACGTCATCTGCATCTCTAAGGTTAGCCAGCATGTCCTGCAGCTTGGATCGGTTAGGTCCTGTTTAAAAGCATACCATCAAGAGTGCTATTAGGAAGACACATAGATGAAAGTGCAGAATAGCAATACATGTAATACATAAACAAGGAGGGAAAGCAGAACTAATAAGAAATTGCAAAACAAGTAGAGATGTAGAAAATATATAAGGGACAGAATGGAAGACAGCAGAAATGTCCAGAGTCAAAAGGGTGCAAAGAGGCCAAGGTTTATTTAAAATGTGAAATTGTGTGGATCGGAGTTATAGGATACATTATGAGTCTTTTTGCAACCTTCATTGTGCCTCCATGTTTTGTCAATAGATGTCAATCTCATTTTATTGATGATCTCAAATGTCAATACTGAAGAGGACAAACAGTCGTGCAGAAATCGGCTACAAATCAGATAGTCTGGAGTTAATTCTTTTGTGGTTTTGTTGTATTTATTTTGTGTAAAGATGAACAAACATTTTATTCATTTCACTGTTTCACGAGCCCAGTGTTGCACAACTATGCTCTATGTGAAAACATTCATGAAAGTTACATAGTATCAGAGGTTGTTAGCTGTTAAATAACAAACAAGAGTCATGAACGACACTGCAGGTGTTGTAATACCTTAGCTGCACAGACAATACAGTGACAGACATCATATTGAACTGACATGTCTGTGTAATTATGACACAGAAGAACAATATTACTACTACTCAATCAATAACCAAGTAGTTTGCAAATCACCCATATAACAATACTGTTTACAGAAACTCATTATAGTTATCTTATTTAATAGTGCACTTAACCAAAATCTTCACCCCAAAACCAAGACAGACTTTCAACTTAGGACTTAATATGCAATCTACTTATTTTCTTCTCCACATTTGGACAGCAGAGATAAAAGCACAGAGTGAAGAGCAAACAGCACTGCAACTATGGAAGTCAAAGAATCATTGAGGCAAATGAGGGAGAAATTAATTAGGCCTGACTTCTTCATTCAATCACTGCAACAAAATGGTAATGTTAAAGCAGACCACGATTACTCTGAAGTGTCGTTTTCCTGAGAGCATAGGCATTCAATTGTGATTTTTAGAACTGTACACAAGCATCACAGTGTTTTTGGCAAAGATGATCTTATCACTGCAGACAGTGTAGCAAATGATTGTGAGATGAGTGGTTGCCCAGATGAATCAACTATAATTTCACTTTGATAACATAGTTTGTAAGAGATGATGGTGACATGTATACAGATTAAAACCTTTGAGTGGGACAGAAAAACATGCACTGAGTGAGTGAAAGGAAAAAGTGGTGACAGGTTTGGGATGGGCAACACAGAACAGAAACCATTCAGGATGAAACAACAGACCAGAACAAGTCAGAGCAAAGCCAAGTAAAGGGCGTTTATTGGAGCTTTTTGACTGACTCATAAGAGTGAGGCTCTGCAAAGAGAGGACAAGAAGGGAGGCAGTGACGCCTGGCTGGACTTACTCTTCACCCCCTTTTTCCCCTTGCGTTCCTTTCTGTACAGCTCCTTGAGTTTGTTTATCCGACCCCGGTCCACGTCCCAGGCCTCAGATGTGGGACCTTGCTCGTCCTTGTCTACACAGGAGGGGACAAAACCAGACCAAGAGGCTGTTGAGGAACTGCCAAGTTGTGAGCCCCAAAAGGCCTGGTGGTGGTGTTGGGGTTTTACAGAGCAGTGTCTCTATGTCATACTGCCCTGTATGTGTAACAGGGCTCATGTAGACAGTGGGACTGCATGAGAATTTTTTGTTTAATGAGCTCGCCCCCGCCTCAGAAAACATTTCCGAGGGCCTCACAAGTATTGTTTGGATTTTTCACCTGCAAGGAATTCTCAATTTGGATGTATAACATGTTAATCATTACAAATGTGACTGTAAAAATACTCGCCACAAAGGAATAATCAATTTGTTGGGAGCAATGTGATGTGCAGAAACACATTTTGTTTGGATTGTCCCTTCATATTTAAGCTTAAAGGCTGATAAACCCATAACAGACAAACTCAGTACTATAGACTGTGATGAGCTTTCCGTTTGTCTCCAAAACTATATTTTTTATTCAAATACACGAAATATGCCGACCCTATATTTTCCTTCAAATAGCACAAATATCTGGTTGCTATCCTGCTAAGATTAAAATGGAATGAACACATTGAAACAACGTAGGCCCTGATACAAAAAAAAACAAACAGTAAAATATTGAGCAGTGGGAGACGCAGACATCAGACTGATTAAACACACAAGATGCACGATACATTGCAGTCACAGGCTGGCTATGGGAACACACAATGGCAGACATCAACACAATATGAGATCAATTCCATTTATGGTGATTTATGAGCACAGGACAAATGAATGAAAAGTGCAACTAATTAGGGGCAGATATTTAACCTACTGTCAAATTAGAAAAGTATAATTGATTGTCAATCTCTTTCAAACCTGTATGTTGCACATGGGTTCAATACGTACACAATTCCTCAAGTTTTCAACAAACTCACCCCAGTCAGTGCCATCGCCTGTGCCTCTGCACTCAGGAGAGATGTCCATCTCGTCAGGACTCAACAAGAAGTCGAAGCCTTTCAGGGCATCTTCGGTGTCCGGGTCCTCACTTGTGTCCATGCTAGCTGGCGGCGTTGACGATGATGGCTTCTTCCGAATGATCTGCATAGGACATGCAGTAATATTATTATAAGAAAATAACCTTATAATGAAAAAGTAAAGGAAGTCTCTTTTCTTACCGTCCTGGACTCTACATTAGGCCTGTCCCTTCCCTCACTATCTTCATCTTCATCCTCGTCACTGAACTCAGCTGCCGCATTCTCAATGAACTTGAAGGCTTCCAGTACTGCGCTCGTGTCCGAGAGCTCAGGTTTCCTGTTGAATATCGGGTAATTGGTGCATACATAAACACTGTTAACACTTTGACTGCTTGTCACATAATTCACAGTAGTCTTCAGGAAAATAATGGATTATACATTCATTTTAAAGGCTTTTCTTTTTAGGTTGCTATACATTACAGTGAGTGACCAACAAACAAAGTTAAAGGTGCTATATGTAGTAATGTGGCCGGAAATTGGACTGTAATCACGGTCAAAATTCTGTAGTCCCCTCCCACTCTGACTGAGGTTGCCAGATACGAGGGCGAATCCGGATCTTTCAACAAGGAACTTGAAACGGCAATTGACGAGTCCTACATCGTAGGTTTCTCTTGTTTATGTTTCTTGCAAGATGGTTTACTAAATAATTATGCCGCATTTTACTGATGTCGATTAGCCAGATGTATTTGTAAAGCTATGCAACAATATTTTAGTCAGGAGTCGGGACAGATTGTTGGCATTACCCTGCTAAAATGTCTAGTTTGACCACATGGACCACCATCAAAATAATTTTATATAATAATATATAACATATTATATACATATATTGCATAGGACTACTTTGATGGCCAGCCAAGACCAACAGTAAAATCACCGCCACATTTTGTTCAGCATAACTCTATGTTGCATCCAACCTGACGCACTGCTTTCTCTTCCATTTAAGCACATCAAAAGAGCATCACACACAAAAACAAATAGACAGACGAGACATCGAAAGGGTAAAAGAAACTAAATTTTTGGGTGTAATAATAGATGATACATCCATCCATTCATCCATCCATTTTCTACCGCTTGTCCAATAAACTGGAAATCTCATATAAAAAAATGGTGGCAAGAAATATATAAATTATGAACAAAGCAAAATATGTTTTGGACCAAAAATTACTTCATATTGTCTACTGCTCGCTAGCGTTACCATATCTTAGTTATTGTGCAGAAATATGGGGAAATATCTACAAATGTGCAGTTCATTTACTAACTGTTTATAAAAAAGATTAATTAGACTGATACATAATGTTGTCTATAGAGAACATAAAAACACTTTAATCATTGAATCAAAAATATTAAAATTCAACAATTTGGTAAAATTGCAAACAGCTAAAATGAGGTACAAAGCAAACTATAACCTGCTACCCAACAACGTACAAAAATTCTTCTCAACTAAAGAGGAGAACTATAACAGAGGAAAAACTAACTCAAAACATTTGTATGCACGTACAACAATTAAGACCTTTAGCATATCGGTATGTGGAATTAAACTATGGAATGGTTTAAGCAAAGAAGTTAGACAATGTACTGATATGATTCAGCTCAAGGGGTTGTTAAAATTAATAGTGCTCACAAAGTAAAAGGAAGAAGAATTATGAAAAATACCGTCAACCTTATTGAAAACGGGATATTCTTCATCTCAGTATGATTATCATGACGGACTGAATCATATAATGCAAGTACTGCTGTATTAATCATTCAATGATGTAATTGTGTTACAAAAAGAAGACAGTAAATGAACATATGTATTTGTAAATGCTCTAAAGTGGTAAAGAGGTAGGATTAAATAAGCTTTACTTCTTCCTACCCCTTTTCAGACATGATGTAAAGAGAAATTATATGTGATGTATTATACTGTAAGTGTGTTCATGTTCGAAATAAACTAAAATCAATCAATCAATCAATCAATCAATCAATCAATCACCATCTTTCAGTGCAGAGTGTGATTATATAAGCCAACCCACATTACGCAAAAACCACGTTCTGCATAAATCAAATAGCCTACTACCATGTAGTAGAAAATCATTACATGCAATGCATTATATTGTGTCAAGCAAATACCACTCCACATGTGCCTGATGCACATAAAGTACTAGAAACCGCAATTAGCAATGCTAATGTTGGAACCCCCTTTCCTAAGCATTTTTTAATTTTGAGAACGAAAAAGGCACTGACACTACCCATATCCACGTAGGTTTTATTTGTCGAAAATATATTTTGCTTTGTCAGTTGGATGACACATCAACATACAGGCTGACAGGCATATATTTCCCCTGTTAGTCTATAGGTCGATGTGTCACTGACCGGGCGGGCATGCCATGCATTCGTTGCATGAATACTAGCTTTGTTAGACAAGATCATAGACTGTATTATAATATATAGTTTAAATACAAAATGTCAATTTCCATTTATTACAAGTAATAAGAACACGTAAATGCCTGACTCACCTATCAAGGAGAAAATTAGCAAGTTTGGCGTCTTTTCTGCCTTCAATTGTCTCCCTCTTTCAAAGGCACCCCCAATACAAATCCTCGTTTTGTTTCTGGATTTGTCTTGGATGAGTTGAGAATTGTAAAAACGTCTTTTAGATTTGCTAAGGTCTGACATGTTTAGTAACTTTACAACTGGCAGTAGACAGACAAAGGTGGCGGTGCGTAACTGGCAACCTGGATGTGACACACTCACAAACTTTCTGATTGGTCAAACGGTGGAAGGTGGGGCATCAAAATGAAAACAATAATAATATTTCAGGGCTGTAAATCAAATTTTGAAATGAGCATATCCCGGCTGAACTACTGTTATCAGTTACAAAGGTATTCCAAAAGAACGTGATTTATTAATGCCTTTTGACATATCAGAGCCATTTAATGATGACTTGACATGAAACTATTACGTATGGCACCTTTAATGCCTTATAGACAAGTTTCCACCAGTTAATTAAGGGAAAGAAGAAATACATTGCTATTATGAATATCAATAGCTGCAGTAATTCTAATAATAATAATAATGGATTAGATTTATATCGCGCTTTTCTATTGTTATATACTCAAAGCGCTCACAGAGAAGTGGGAACCCATCATTCATTCACACCTGGTGGTGGTAAGCTACATCAGTAGCCACAGCTGCCCTGAGGTAGACTGACGGAAGCGTGGCTGCCAGTTTGCGCCTACGGCCCCTCCGACCACCACCAATCATTCATTCATCATTCATTCACCGGTGTGAGCGGCACCGGGGGCAAAGGGTGAAGTGTCCTGCCCAAGGACACAATGGCAGCGACTTTGATGTCCATAGGTGGGAAGCGAACCTGCAACCCTCAGGTTTCTGGCACGGCTGCTCTACCCACTACGCCATACCGCCCCACAATAATACTCAAGTGCTTGTTTGAATGAAATGACAGAGAACTTTAGAAGTAACTTACACTCTGGTGCCAATGCCTTTAGTCGATGTGTCCGTCCCATTGACCAACGGCTCCGTACCCACACGCTCACCGGTCTTCCCATTACCATCACCAGCCAATCCTAACAACGCTCGGACACGCTGTGACTTTACATCTAAGATAGTGTCTGTGTAGCCCACTTCCTGGAGGTACCTAGAAGATGTCAAACGCAAATATCAAGGGGTCATCCAGTTTCAGCAAAGGAGATTCATTGTGGATTGTTCTGATTGTGCTGCAAAAAGAAAATGTGCATGATTGTGAAGAGATAAAGAATACAATTACTCCCACTCATTAATATGCCAGCTAGTGCAAATTTGATTAACAGCATTTGAGACAAGATCCTTTCTATCAAATTATCACTTCGAAATCACAAAATGGGCTGTCTCATCACCCAGCACGTTGGGGCAGATGTGTGAGGCTGAAGTATAGAATCTGGGGTGAGACCACATTTTCCTGTGCTAAAATAACTACCGTATTTTTCGGACTATAAGTCGCAGTTTTTTTCATAGTTTGGCCGGGGGTGCGACTTATACTCATGAGCGACTTATGTGTGAAATTAATAACACATTACCGTAAGATATCAAATAATATCATTTAGCTCATTCATTTAAGGGACTAGACGTATAAGATTTAATCGGATTTAGCAATTAGGAGTGACAGATTGTTTGGTAAACATATAGCATGTTCTAAATGTTATAGTTATTTGAATGACTCTTACCATAATTGGTTACGTTAACATACCAGGCACCTTCTCAGTTGGTTATTTATGCGTCATATAAACTCTTATTCAGCCTGTTGTTCACTATTCTTTATTTATTTTAAATTGCCTTTCAAATGTCTATTCTTGGTATTGGGTTTTTAATCAAATACATTTCCCCCAAAAATGCAACTTAAACTCCAATGCGACATATATATGTTTTTTTTCCTTCTTTGTTATGCATTTTCGGCAGGTGCGACTCCGGCGCGACTTATACTCCGAAAAATACGGTATATAATAATCAGACAGTGGAGACCTGAAACTAGCAAAATAAATAACCAAACAGATAATGATTGATACCACTGATACTCTGGATTTTTTTTAGAGATTCAGTATCTCGGTCCCATCTAGATGAAATTTAGTTTAACGTTACAGCTACTGACCTTGCAGACATAGATACATTTTTTTAATCTTAATAAAATATTCATGTCCGATAAAATGTGTCAAAAATGTTTTTAAACATTTACAAAAGAATAAATACATGAACACCAATGAAAACATAGCCAATTGGCTTAGTTTAAAAAAGACAGCAAGTAATGACTGGTGCTACCCATGTGAGGGAGCTCCTGTCCACATTTTGGGCCTTACTACCCTTGACAAAGAAGTTCACCATCATGCACCAACTGTAATTTGTATGCAGTCATGCATACATATGCACCAAGAGGCTTTCAAACAGTTAGATTCCCATCTCATGCGTGGTTTGGTAGCCTCCAAATAATTTTAACATGAGTAATATGAAGGTGAGCTTTCTTACTGTCTGAGGAGCTGACGGCCTTGTTTCCAGGACAGCTGATTGTTCAACGAACCAGAAGTCTCATTCTCATTTGTCTCGTCTGGAGGAAAAGAGAAGAACACAAATCAGAGTATCCGCCAAGAGCACGGCTTGACATAATTTCCACTCGGTAAAGTCAAAATAAACATTATGACATCATCGCATTCTGGCAACTACACATATTGATTATTTAGCTACTTCAAGGGATGTATTTAATGCTCCTCTTTAGAGTTGTATTATTTTGATCAGTACTAACGGGAAGGCGTGGCGAAGTTGGGAGAGTGGCCATGCTAGCAATCTGAGGGTTACTGGTTCAATCCCCACCTTCTACCATCCTAGACATGTCCGTTGTGTCCTTGAGCAAGACACTTCCCCCTTGCTCCTGATGGGTCCTGGTTTGCGCCTTGCAATGCAGCTCCCGCCATCAGTGTGTGAATGTGTGTGTGAATGGTTGAATGTGGAAATACTGTCAAAACGCTTTGGGCTCCTTAAAAAGGAGTAGAAAAGCGCTATACAAGTACAACCATTTACCATTTAACTGGCCTTAGCTTAAGCAAGTTAATTTAATATTCAATGACATAACAAAAATGTTGAAGTAAGTTCTGTTTTAAATGCCATAGAAGGAAGAGCATTGATGTGCTTGCAGAGCTACTCACATTTGTAACGCCACTCTAAAAGCGCCATAGGACTCAAAGCTCACTGCGATATTCACTGTCGATCACACTCCGCTTGCGAGTTAGCTGGGATGTTTGCATGGGCCAGAAATATGTTAACATTTTGATGGAGGTAAGACGGGTGTATCTCGGGGGGCTTAGGGTGGTAGTGCCAAATAACGAGAGTTGTTTGGAAGTGGGTCACATGCCCAAGTCAGGGAGGTGAGTGGTGGGCAGATGTGTCACCATATGAGCAACACCTCTCACTTCTTGTCTCTGTGCCACCCACCCCCATCACCTAACACTTCTTCCCTCACCTCCCTTCTTCATCAACACTTCAAGGGTTTGGGAGCTTTGAACAGCATTCATGAATAAAGATGAGGACCGGGGAGAAGAATGATTGAAATGTGACTTAATGAAGGCACATAACTTGACCATGAAGGTTTTATAAAATGACAATAAAAGGACCATGGGAAGGTGGCACAAAAAAGGGAATCTATTGAAAACAGAACCCAGTTTTACACAGTACTTATCCAATTATACCACTTTTCCAGTTTACGCTGAAGTAAACAAAGACAATGTTGGCACTATTAGGTTAGCATGCACCTGTTGTTCAACAATCCGTATCTGAGGAAATCCAAACACTTTAAAAGCAGGTGTGTTGTGCAAGTACAAAAAGGACTCAAAAGGTTTTTCAAGATTACTAATGAAGAAGTCGAATTGATAGAGTTGGAAGTGATTATATTTGTTGAATTAGAAACAAACACTTTTATTATCCCTATTTTCCCTATTGTAAATACTATTATGTTTTCTTAGAAATGATTAGGACATTTTTTGCACGGCCTTAGAGGTATGAAAACTGCTTGCAAAGAAAGAAATACAAGCATTACATAGCCTGTGTCATAAATTGAAAATATTCTGTTCTGTATCTCAACACTAAACATAGCCAATAAATTACATTAGCAGTGAACTTAAGAAACAAAATAAAATATCTACTCAAGGACACAGAAAGAATCCATGAAGACAAACAAGACTCAACATGAATGAACCTTTGACATGCAAAACGGTGATGTCATGAAAAGGTATGCAAACACAACAATAACAGTGATTTAACAGAAAGGGCGCAGGCGACTTCAAACTTACCAGAATCGTAGCTTGGCGGTTTTATGTCACCTTGATTTAATTCGGTCCCATATTTCAATTTATGGTACTTCGCTCTGTAAGTAAAGCAAAAAGGAGAGGTTGTTCACAAGTAAGGAAGCAAGGCCGATTAGACATAAATTGAGATGGTCTCATTTCATTACATTTCATTGCAAGTATTTGCCGCCCAGTTTGTAAAATTGTTACATATGACTAAAAATATATTTAGCTTTACTCACGATACTTACTGTTGCTTTGAAAATAGGCACACTTAATTTGGGACAGTTTTATCAAGGGTGTGAATAATGGGAATCTTTCCTCCCTCCAGTTAACATTCAGGCATACAAACGCTTGGTAAATTCTACCGTGCCTAGGGACAACTTCACAGCGAAATTCAAAACATTTAGCTAGTTTGAGTGCACCAACCTGTGCCCAAGCCTGCCACACTTCCCCTCCTTTGGCACAAATGGAGGGCGTATGTTAGGCTAGGGACCTGACTTGTTTCCATGCTCACGCACATGCGCAATGTTGCTGAGTCACTTAATGATGGTGATGTGCAAGTAATTCATGGTAGTCAGCCCCTTACTCGAAATGAGATCATTCCACAAAGTCAGAGAAATTGCAGTAACACTGTGAAATAGATGTGGTCGGACAAGCAAATGGACGTGGCACAAATGTTCAATGTGACCGCATGCGAGCGAGGACAAGGAGAGGGACGGCACGAATGGTCTAAGTATCCGAGCATGCACAAGGTGTCCAGTGTGCCAATGAATGAGAGTACCCTTATTATTTTAGAAGACCCTGTATACAAAGGGAGTCCAGTTACAAAAACTAATTCACATTTATGCAACCGTGTGGGTGCACCGGGAGCAAAGTGGGGCACGTACCCAAGGACGAGGGGTGTGACGATACACAAATGTCACAAGGCGAGACAATACACAACATTGGGTTCACGTAAACAAGACGAGATAAGATTCATACATTAATTTTAAAAGGAAAACTGCAGATTTTTTGGAATTCCCCCCCAACATCCACAGTCCTTATGTGAATTGGAGTGTTTTCTTAGAGAGCTTAATAGGTGGAACAGATCATATTCCCATTACCTGTAATGTTAGCCACCTCGTACTAGTAGTTTCTCTATTGTTTAGAATACACAGAAAAGGGAAATACATGTTTGTTCTTGTCACACATAGTGGATGATGGGAAAAAAATAAAAAATAATAGGGCCCAGGATTCCACAAAGCGCCTCTGCTTTTATGAAAACTACTATGACAAGGTAATGATAAATTATGATTAATGGGTTGAACTTCTATAGCGCTTTTCGACCTTCAAGGTAATTAAAGCGCTTTGACACTACTTCCACATTTACCCATTCACACACACATTCACACACTGATGGAGGGAGCTGCCATACAAGGCGCTAACCATCACCCATCAGGAGCAAGGGTGAAGTGTCTTAATCAAGGACACAAAGGACGTGACGTGGTTGGTACTAGGTGGGGATTGAACCAGGAACCCTCTGGTTGCGCACAGCCACTCTCCCACTGCGCCACGCCGTCCCAAAGGAATATATATTTATGACTGGACATTTTTTTTATTATTATTATTTGGCTGCAGGTAAAAATGCAGGTACACTTTTAAGTATTTTTAATCTTTTTGCCTGCAAGACTTCTGCATGTCCTTTTGACAGTTGAACTTTTTTCCACAGAAACAATGAAATAAAAATTTTAAATGTTAAACAGTAAAGATTATCAACATCTTTACTTTTCAGCATCTCTGACATTGAAGTGTATCAATTATTTGGCAGTATTGTCTTATCTGTGGACTGCTGTGGTGGTGGCTTGCTGCTCGAAGAAAGCAATCAAGTGTGTCCGAGTTGCTTTTGCCGCATCTCTGCGACTATGATTGACAGTTTAGTCTGCTTCTGATTAGACATCCACACGTTGCAATGGCTGTGGAACCTGCTGGAGCAGGTAAGGCGGGAAACACCAGGGGTAGCTCTGTTTTCAAGCTCTTGGTTTGTGGTGTGCACCAACCGGTTCCAATCCCTCGCGCATAGCCAGGCGGAAATGGCTTTGATTGGGGTTGTTAAAAGTCGAAGTGGGAATCTTTGGCCACCTCACGATTCGATTACGATTCAGTAGCTACGATTAGATTAAAAATCGATTATTGATTCATCTTTAATTTATGTTTTATAGATGCAGTTTTTTAAATATCTTTTCATGTCACTAAATAAGCGTTTATCATTTGCAACATTAAAAATAATTTATTATTTGGAACAAGAAACAGTTAAGTTACACAAATGTGTACAAAACTGGACCGTCAGTGCCTGATAGTAATGGAGCGTGTCGGATCTCTCGGTGAGGTGGTTCGCTGCAGTCAGCCAAATGTTTTAACTGTCTGCATTACTTCATTTAAGATTATCAATTATTGGGTTTGCTCCAGCACCCCCTGCAAACCCAAAAGTGACAAGCGGTAAAACATGGATGGATGGACATTTACTAATCGATTCTATAATCGTCAATGTCCGAATTGCAATGAATCTAAAAATCGATTATTTCCCCACCTTTAGTCAAAAGTATCGATACTTCAATAACAACTCGCAAAAATCACTTTGACACCTGCTTTTTTCAGTATTTTCAGTGCCGAACACGGTACATCACTTTTACCATCCATCCATCTATTTTCTACCGCTTATTCCCTTTGGGGTCGCAGGGGGCGCTGGTGCCTATCTCAGCTACAATCGGTCGGAAGGCTAAGTACACCCTGGACAAGTCGCCACCTCATCGCAGGGCCAACACAGATAGACAACATTCACACTCACATTCACACACTAGGGCCAATTTAGTGTTGCCAATCAACCTATCCCTAGGTGCATGTCTTTTTCCTTTGCGTGAAAAGTCAAATCTCAGCGCGTGAGCAATGAGTAAATGGCAAGACCACCTGCCATCTAGGAAAAAATTTGACAGGGTTTCCCAAATATACACTTATTTGTGGAAGCCTGTCACGAATGTGGATTTTGCTCTTCCGGTTCGCTCTCATTCATAAACAAATTATAATGGAACAGCGGCAGAGTAGCATAAGTGAGGGTGTGGCCTAACTCCACTTCAAAACACACCACATACACACCTGGTTTGCCAGAGAATAAGACCTAGCAGAAATTATTTGCTAAAACACACAGCTAAAGGGCTGGTTTGGATGACGGTTCATGGCATTTCTCAGACCGCTGCAAACAGTGTTCCAATGACGGCGGAAAGAAGGTGTGGGAAGAAAATGTTACTGGCAGATTATGTCAATGTTAACATGTTATCGTCACGGATCTTACGAAGCAAACGTGAAGGCTGCTGTTCTTTAAATGGTGAAAAGCATTTTGAACACTGTCCATTTCAAACTGCCAAGACCTCCACAAAAAAATGAACATGCTTAATATTTTTTGGGCAGCCCCCCGCAGTTCTGATGGTTTATGGCAGATAAAAGACAGATGACCAGGTTTTGTGCACGGTGTTAATAGGGTCTTTTGCGCAGCCAGGTAAATTGCTGAACCCCCACCATTTATGCATATGAAGGCAGCACGCCACTTCTGTTCTTTTAGGACTGTAAATCGTTGACTATTATTATTTATTACTATCTTTAAAAGCACAGTGTCCTTTGTTTTGATATACTGAGAGACAATTGACCACTGATGTTCTTTTTTAACTGTTTAATTAACACCTGTCAGCTGCAACTGCAATTTTTTTCTATGCAAATAGATGTTTAAGCACAGATCTTTAATACTTTTAAAACAGGTTACAATAAAGTACTGAATTTAAACTTTAACCACATGGGTTGATTTTTTTTTTGTGGTAGTGAAAATGTACAGTATGTAGAATTGTGGACATTCATCGGTATTGACTGCTGAAATTCTGGTATCGGGACAACCCGACTTATACAGTGGGGCAAAAAAGTATTTAGTCAGCCGCCAATTGTGCAAGTTCTCGCACATAAAATGATGACAGAGGTCTGTAATTTTCATCATAGGTACACTTCAACTGTGAGAGACAGAATGTGAAAAGAAAAATCCAGGAATTCACAATGTAGGAATTTTAAATAATTTATTTGTAAATTATGGTAGAAAATAAGTATTTGGTCAATAACAAAAATTCAACTCAATACTTTGTAGTATAACCTTTGTTGGCAATAACAGAGGTCAAAAGATTACTATAGGTCTTTAACAGGTTTGCACACACAGTAGCTGGTATTTTGGCCCATTCCTCTATGCCAGGGGTATCAAACTCAATTTACCTGGGGGCCACTGGGTGCAGAAACTGGGTGAGGCTGGGCCGCGAGAAAAGATTTCTTAAAAAATCTAACATGCACTTTTTAATGAATTCACCTTCTATGAATGGCTTTCCCGTCCTAGCATTGCTAGGGCAGGAAAGCCAACCCTCACGATTTTTCCGGGAGACTCCTGAATTTCAGTGCACTTCCCGACAATCTACCGCTGCAAACATTTTCCCGAATTTGTCCCAATTTTCACCCGGCCAACATTATTAAGGGCTGCCGTGACTGCACTGCCTTTAACGTCCTCTACAACAGTGGTTCTCAACCTTCTTTCAGTGATGTACCCCCTGTGAATATTTTTTTAATTCAAGTACCCCCTAATCAGAGCAAAGCATTTTGGTTGGAAAAAAAAAAGAGATAAAGAAGTCAAATACAGCACTATGTCATCAGTTTCTGATTTATTAAATTGTATAAGTGCAAAATGTAGGTAATTTGTAGTGGTCTTTCTTGAACTATTTGGAAAAAAAGATATAAAAATAACTAAAAAACTTGTTGAAAGATAAACAAGTAATTCAATTATAAATGAAGATTTCTACACATAGAAGTAATCATCAACTTAAAGTGCCCTCTTTGGGGATTGTAATAGAGATCTATCTGGATTCATCAACTTCATTCTTAACATTTCTTCACAAAAAAATTAATCTTTAACATCAATATTTATGGAACATGTCCAAAAAAAATGTAGTTGTCAACACTGAATATTGCATTGTTGCATTTCTTTTCACAGTTTATGAACATGCATTCATATTTTGTTGAAGTGTTATCCAACAAATATATATCTATTAAGTATTTATGGCTGACTGCTACTTTTTTAGGACATTTTTCATATATCTCACTTAACCCTTGGCATACCTTCGCGTAGCGTACCATCGATAAGATAACTACTGCTCTACAACTCGTCATTGCGCACATAACTCAACGACAGTGACAACTCTTAATCATGTTGTGAAAGACTTGTGCAGAACAACGTTAGTGGCTGCAAGACGTACTTACTCAACAGCCATACAGGTCACACTGAGGGTGGTCGTATAAACAAGTTTAACACTGTGAACCCACACCAAACAAGAATGACAAACACATTTCGGGAGAACATCCGCACCCTAACACAACTTAAACACAAGAGAACAAATACCCAGAACACCTTGCAGTCCTAATTCTCCCGGGCTACATTATACACAACCTCAACTGACGCAAGTAGGGGGGGTGGGGGTGTAGGGGGGGTTGGTGATAGCGTGGGTGTGTGTATTGTAGCCCGGTAAGTCAGGGCTGCATTGGATTCTGGGTATTTGTTCTGTTCAGTTTATGTTGTATTACGGTGCGGATGTTCTCCTGAAATGTGTTTGTCATTCTTGTTTGGTGTGGGTTCACAGTCTAGCACATATTTTTAACAGTGTTTAAGTTTTTTTTTAACGGCCACCCTCAGTGTGACCTGTGTGGCTGTTGACCAAGTATGTCTTGCATGATCTTACATGTGTACTGCTCAGCCAAATTTAACAATCAAACAGGCTTGCACGCTGCCTGTACAGGATTCAGATTGCGTTAAGAACATTGCCATTGCGGCACCCCTTGAGTATTGTTGATTGGGTAAAAATTGGCAGGGATTTCCATAGAGTGGATACCCTGAGATATGCTGTCAAGTTCCGTTCAAATCCAACTTGCGGGCCGCACATACATTTAATTGTCATATCAAAGAGCGGGCCGCAAAATAATGTTTTGCATGCCGCAATTGGCCCGCTGGCCGCATGTTTGAGACCCCTGCTCTATGCAGATCTTCTCGAGAGCAGTCATGTTTTGGGGCTGTCGCCGAGCAACACGGACTTTCAACTACCACCACAGATTTTCTATGGGGTTGAGGTCTGGAGACTGGCAAGGCGACTCCAGGACTTTCAAATGCTTCTTACGGAGCCACTACTTTGTTGCCTGGGCGATGTGTTTGGGATCATTGTCATGCTGGAATACCCAGCCACGTTTCATCTTCAAAGCTCTCACTGATGGAAGGAGGTATTGGCTCAAAATCTTACGATACATGGCCCCATTCATTCTTTCCTTAACACGGATCAGTTGTCCTGTCCCCTTAGCAGAAAAACAGCCCCAAAGCATGATGTGTCCAACCCCATGCTTCACAGTAGGTGTGGTGTTCTTGGGATGCAACTCAGTATTCTTCCTCCAAACACGACAAGTTGAGTTTATACCAAAAAGTTTGATTTTGGTTTCATCTGACCACATGACATTCTCCCAATCCTCTGCTGTATCATCCATGTGCTCTCTGGCAAACTTCAGACGGTCCTGGACATGCACTGGCTTAAGCAGGGGGACACGTCTGGCACTGCAAGATTTGATTCCCTGTCAGCGTAGTGTGTTACTGATGGTAACCTGGTCCCCCCGTGTGGTTCTGGGATTTTTGCTCACCGTTCTCATGATCATTTTGACCCCACGGGATGAGATCTTGCGTGGCGCCAAAGATCGAGGGAGATCATCAGTGGTCTTGTATGTCTTCCATTTTCTGATAATTGCTCCCACAGTTGATTTTTTCACACCAAGCTGCTTGGCTATTGTAGATTCACTCTTCCCAGTCTGGTGTAGGTCTACAATTATTTTCCTGGTGTCCTTCGACAGCTCTTTGGTCTTGGCCATAGTGGAGTTTGGAGTCTGACTGTTTGAGGCCGTGGACAGGTGTCTTTAATACAGATAACGAGTTCAAAAAGGTTCCATTAATACAGGTAACGAGTGGACAGAAGAGCTTCTTAAAGAAGAAGTTACAGGTCTGTGAGAGCCAGAGATCTTCCTTGTTTGAAGTGACCATAAACTTATTTTCCACCATAATTTAAAAATAAATTATTTGACATTTCTACAATGTGAATTCCTGGATTTTTTTCACATTCTGTCTCTCACAGTTGAAGTGTACCTTATGATGAAAATTACAGACCTCTGTCATCATTTTAAGTGGGAGAACTTGCACAATCAGTGGCTGACTAAATACTTTTTTGCCCCACTGTACATTTTTTTAAATTCTGACAGCATTTTGCCTGTGAGACAGCTTTTCTTTAAATGAGAAATATTGCCATGTTTTAATTTCATTAGATCTCTACCAAGGACCAAGCGGCAGTGACTAGGATGGAGAAGAAGCTGGATTCTTATCAGGAACCCTCAAGTTTTTGGATGACCGCTGTAGCATTTGAGCCACACTGCCTGGAAAAGTCTGTCTCTTCCTTAATTCAGATTTGTTCGTATGTCAAGGTAATGCTAACATTACAATAGATTATTACAGAAAATATATCAATAATGGCAGTTTTTTTCCTAGGAAACATTCACACATGTATTAGCAGCACAGTCGTGTTATAAAGAGTACTTTCACACCTTTTGGTACACACAGTTCCAGCACACAACTATCCTTTTTTTTATTATTAATTTACAGTCAGGTACAACCTACAGTCAGAGACCAATATATCATACTGATTTTCAGATGCTCTTGGAGTCGTGACCGGTTGCTTAGCAACCGAAGAAAGTGGTAGTAATTCTGGGTTAAGCGTTGCTCCAAAGGCAGCCGTGGGCTGTGACACAGTAAAAAGTGGAAGCATACACATTTACAAGAGCTACAAGGCAATCCTACGCTTGAAAGAAAGGTGTTCCTCACATTGTAGAGGAAGGCAAAGTGACAAACAGGTATAAATGATATTCATATTTAAACATAGAAATTTAAATACTATGAAGATATCATGAATATGAAAATATGTAATCACAACTGAACATTTTCAGTCTTAGCTGATAACACACTCAAGACATTGGGAGATTCAAGCGGTCAACACTTTGATGTGGTCAGGACCAATTGTGACTTTCACATACATTCTTTGAAATGTCTGTGTGGCCTGAGCAACATGAAGGGACAATATATTGTATTCTGTGTACGCATAAGTACATATCATCTATGGGTAGTGTTTGAAAAACAGTCTTTGACCTGCTGTGCTCACACTAAGCTCTCAGTCAGTTTGGTCAAACGAAACATCTTATACAAAATCCATCTTCCTTGCTTTCGCAGGATAGCTCACTGCTGTAATCAGAGTGACTTGTGATCCCAATCATGAGTGAAAGACACAATTTCAAAATATGTGTGACAATCTCTTGGTGGAGGAGTGAAAACTATGTTACCACAAGGACCAAGTGAAATGGTGACGGACTGGTGCACTGAAGAATGACAAAGTAAATATGTGGATTTCTGAAGAGAAAAAAAAAACAACAACTGCGGTGACTTCGTATTGCCTTAATTATTATCCATTCAAGTCCTCATTCTGGTCATTTTGCTGTTCCCAGAGACATCACTCAGCTGAACTTCTGCTGATGTCAGCTAAGACATAGGCGTGTCCAAAGTACTCACGGGGGACAATTTTGGCCCTTGACAGATTGTGAAAACGATATGAATTCATTATTAACGAGATACGTTATTAGTAGTGCAGCCATACAAAATCACTTGTTAAATCAGATTACCGCAACGTTTGTAAGTTTTACAATATAATTGAAACAATTCATACTAGAGCTGGGCGACATGGCCTTTTTTTAATATCTCGATATTTTTAGGCCATATCGCGATACATGATATATATCTAGATATTTTGCCCCTGCCTTGAATGAACACTTGATACATATAATCACAGCAGTATGATGATTTTATGTGTCTTCCTTATACTGCATTGATATATGCTCATTTTAAACTTTAATGCCGAGAGGGAAATTACAACTTAGTCAATTCACCACAAACGTTATTTATTAAACAGTTATTAAGCAGTGGCACAAACATTCATGTCATTTCCAAAACAGAAAGTCAAGATTGTCAGAGACATTTTAAAACAGGCTATTAGTGCACTTTTGTTCATGATGTCACCAAGATGACATATCAAAATAACATTAAATTAAAGCATACTTTTTGTACGGAACACCAATACAATACTTTAAAACATATAAAGTGCAATTTTATGCATGATGTCACACAATATATTTCAATACCTGTCAAATAAAAATTAGCTGCATAATAGGAAATCAAATAGTGTTCGTCCTTCGCTATGTGGTAAGTTACTGCAGACATTGTCTCGTTTTGTTGTTGACAATTTTTTTCATACGGTGTTGATCTGGAAATGTTTGCCTCTGCATTTTGATGGTGAGGCACCGAATGGAGATGTTGACATGCGGAGTGTGCACTCTTCATTCTCTAGCAGGTGACTTTTCAAATGATGCTACATATTAGCAGTAATGCTACGATTTGTAGCAACACTTTGGCCCCACACTTGACAAATTACGGTTCTCTGTTCGACATATTCCCACTTGAAGCCAAACCACCACCAGACGATGGACCCCCTGCTGTTTTTCTTGGGAATTAATTATTCCTTCATTTGTTACCAGATTTGCACCTTCTTTCTCTCGTATTACCACACGCAACACAGCTAACGTTAGCCATGCTGCTACCTCTCTGCTCCGCGAAGGCGTATATGTATGTGACGAATGTACGAAGGTACGCTTGCTGTCTGTGAGAAGGAGACACAAGAAAAAGTGTAAAGAGCCTGTAGTTTAATGCCAGCAGATAAAAGCAACTGCGTGAGAACGTATGCTCGAATATCACAATACAGTTATTTTCTATATCGCACAGAGACAAACCCGCGATTTATCGAGTATATCAATATAGCTCCCAGCCCTAATTCATACCTACTAATTTGTACCAAGTGTGATGTCTGTAAGAGTTCTTTCATGCATATTTGTATGTGGTATCGTCATGTAATCAAGCTAGCGTCGTTATCATTAGCAAATACGCTATCATATTTACAAGTACCTGTGTTAGTATTCTTTTTGTATTGTTACAGTTTCGTAAATTTCTCAAAACATCACAATGGAGCAGTGGTTCTCAAATGGGGGTACGCGTACCCCTGGGGGTACTTGAAAGTATACCAAGTGGTACGTGAGATTTTTCAAAAATATTCTAAAAAAAAAAAAAAAGCAACAATTCAAAAATCCTTTATAAATATATTTATTTAATAATACTTCAACAAAATATGAATGTAAGTTCATAAACTGTGAAAAGAAATGCAACAATGCAATATTCAGTGTTGACAGCTAGATTTTTTGTGGACATGTTCCATAAACATTGATGTTAAAGATTTATTTTTTTGTGAATAAATGTTTGGAATTATGTTCATGAAACCATATGGATCTCTATTACAATCCCCAAAGAGGGCACTTTAAGTTGATGATTACTTCTATGTGTAGAAATCTTTATTTATAATTGAATCACTTGTTTATTTTTCAACAAGTTTTTAGTTATTTTCATATCTTTTTTTCCAAATAGTTCAAGAAAGACCACTAAAAATTTGAAATATTTTGCACTGTTATACAATTTAATAAATCAGAACTGATGACATAATGCTGTATTTTACTTCTTTATCTCTTTTTTTCAACCAAAAATGCATTGCTCTGATTAGGGGGTACTTGAATTAAAAAAATGTTTACAGGGGGTATATCACTTAAAAAAGGTTGAGAACCACTGCCCTGGAGTGATGAGTCTGTTTAGCTGATTGGAGAGCCACCTTCAGCAGCTAGTGGGTCCAAGGACGATAACTTCAGTATAGTTTGATCAGCCATTTTACTGCCATTTTACAGTCACCGTTTGGAAACAATTAAGGTATTCAAATAAGCATTTATAAAAGCTTTTGTACCAGTATATATCTGCGTCTAATATATATTAAAAATATATTCTCAAACTTTGGTGGCTGCAGCTTAGATACCGGTGCACTTTTATTAATTTTGATTAATCAAAATTAAATTACTACATAATAATTACAGAAGTAGTATTACTTGCCTGCATAGTGTCAATTAACTTAAATATTTCGATTAACTTAGAAAGACCCCAATATTTGGACGCAAATGTAATTCTATTGTTGGAATTGATTTTAAGGTTAAAGAGCATGCACACTCAAAATAAATTGCATGATTAATCTGTGCATATAGATGATTAATGTATTTTTTTGCGATTAATTGAATAAGTTAACTTGTTTCTGACAGCCTGGGTTATCATAATGTACACACATTTTTTCTTTGTCAACTATAATACAATATATATAATACCATGATATCATTATATATATATATATATATATATATATATATATATATATATACACACATATATATATATACAGTGGGGCAAAAAAGTATTTAGTCAGCCACTGATTGTGCAAGTTCTCCCACTTAAAATGATGACAGAGGTCTGTAATTTTCATCATAGGTACACTTCAACTGCGAGAGACAGAATGTGAAAAAAAAATCCAGGAATTCACATTGTAGGAATGTTAAATAATTTATTTGTAAATTAAGGTGGAAAATAAGTATTTGGTCAACCATTGATGGAAGGAGGCTTTGGCTCAAAATCTCACGATACATTGCCCCATTCATTCTTTCCTTAACACGGAACATTCATCCTGTTCCCATAGCAGAAAAACAGCCCCAAAGCATGTTTCCACCCCCATGCTTCACAATAGGTATGGTGTTCTTGGGATGCAACTCAGTATTCTTCCTCCAAACACGACGAGTTGAATTTATACCAAAAACTTCTATTTTGGTTTCATCTGACCACATGACATTCTCCCAATCCTCTGCTGTATCATCCATGTATCCATTTTGGTATAAACTCAACTCGTCGTGTTTGGAGGAAGAAGAATACTGAGTTGCATCCCAAGAACATCATACCTACTGTGAAGCATGGGGGTGGAAACATCATGCTTTGGGGCTGTTTTTCTGCTAAGGGGACAGGACGATTGATCCGTGTTAAGGAAAGAATGAATGGGGCCATGTATCGTGTCATTTTGAGCCAAAAACTCCTTCCATCAGTGAGAGCTTTGAATGATTGACCAAATACTTATTTTCCACCATAATTTACAAATAAATAAATAAATATATATATACACACACAAATATATCTACATATATATATATATAGATACAAATATACATATACCGTATTTCCTTGAATTGCCGCGGGGCGCTAATTAATTTAAAACCTCTTCTCACTCCTGCGCTTACCAAAGGCATGCAGTAAAAGTAAGCATGCGCTAATTATTTTAAAACCTCTTCTCACTCCGGCACTTACCAAAAGGTATGCAGTAAAAATGTGAGTGTGATGTAAGCTTGGACCTTAAATCCTACTGAATAGCTCTTAATATTCTTCCCGTTATGCAATTTCAAATTACCGGTATTGAAATCAGCCTCCTCCATTTTGAAAATGATGACAGGGGAAGTGTCACTCGTGACGTCACGGGTTTGACCAGGCGGTAATACTAAGCATGCGCTAATTATTTTGGGAAGCGAGTTTGACCCGGCAGTAATTCAAGGCAGGCGCATACTATATGCCGTGCGACAATTCAAGAAAATACGGTATACACATATACACACACACGTCTACATATATAAATACATATAAATATACATACATACATACATACATATATGTACACACACACACACACACATAGAGACATAAATGACCTGTGGGGGTGTTTTAATTATGACAAGAATGCTCACATTTTAAGGGAGAATCCAGTCATAGATATATATATATATATATATATATATATATATATATATATATAATATGACAAGAATGCTCACATTCTTGCCATAAATAAAACACCCCCACAGGTCATTTATTAACCTGTAAAAGAATCCCTTCCACTTTAATTGTTCCACATTTTTCTGGGCAGAAATGTATTTTCATCAGCAGATAAATGGTGGGAAAGAGTGGCTGTAAAGAACTTGCAGAGGTACATGTGTTTGTAGGAGGGCTGAAGCAGCAGTAGGTGTTATGGCACTCACCTCTCTTGCTTTAGCGCATACTCCAACATTTTGATCCTCCTCACAAGGTCTTTCTTCAAATTCTCCTGGCCCTTCCTCTCCCCCTGTAGGAAAGCGATTTGAGCCTGCAAACGCAAAAATAGGTGAGATTTTAAAAGAGGAGGAGAAGAAACTAATGCATTGGTTTCATAAATAGACTTTTTTCTGGTCTTCTGGTATTCTCATGATAGACATGATGTTTCTTAGAACAAAGACTTGATGTGAACCTCCGCGAGGATACAGCACATCAGAGAGAAACTACTTTTGTGGAGACTGAAATAGGATGATGTCAAATCAATATGCGTGGCAGGATGGGAAACAATAAGTAAATTTGTTCCCATCTATTTTAATCTAACCTACTTGCCTCCTACACAACTGCCCCCTCCTCCAAAAACATCATTGTGCACGCACTGTATCTTTTCAACAGGCAGCAGCTGTTGACGCACTCAGTTTGAGTCAGCATTACATGGGCAACAAAATCACAAAAGTGTGTGTATGGGCACACACTGTGGCTTGCAGTGTATACATGTTTTGTTACTAAATTCTTGGGCTGTTACAAGCTTTGCAACATACATTTGCAAGTACAAGCGTCAGTGATATGCTTAAAGGATGAGCAAATTACTTTATATATCAATAATTGATTCAGGCCTGCAGCTATTGATTATTTTTAATAATCGCTACCGATTAGTTTGTTTCGATTAATCACTTCATAGTAGCGATGGGCCGATAATACATTTTACTAAGCGATATAATGTCCAACAAATTATTGCCAATAAGCAATTATTATTAACATAACAGCATCTGATATATTCCCACACAATGCGATCATCTTTTTCTATTACATAACTTTTTGGTAGGACCGCAAACTACAAAAGTCAACAAAGGCTTGATGGGGGTTGTTGAGGTCATGTTATTTGTAATGGAATATTATAAAAATATATTAGAAGAGAAATATTTGTGTGTATTCATTATTTGTATCAACATTCATCCATCCATCCATCCATTTCCTACCGCTTATTCCCTTTTGGGGTCGCGGGGGGCGCTGGCGCCTATCTCAGCTGCAATCGGGCGGAAGGCGGGGTACACCCTGGACAAGTCGCCACCTCATCGCAGGGCCAACACAGATAGACAGACAACATTCACACTCACATTCACACACTAGGGCCAATTTAGTGTTGCCAATCAACTTATCCCCAGGTGCATGTCTTTGGATGTGGGAGGAAGCCGGAGTACCCGGAGGGAACCCACGCATTCACGGGGAGAACATGCAAACTCCACACAGAAAGATCCCGAGCCTGGATTTGAACCCAGGACTGCAGGACCTTCGTATTGTGAGGCAGACGCACTCTTTTTGCTCTATTTTTCCACTTTTGATGGGTTTTTTGTTCATTTTATTTATATGTTATTGGCTTCCTCCCACTTCCAAAGACCTGGGGATAGGTTGATTTGCAAAACTAAATTGGCCCCGCGACACCCAAAAGGGACAAGCAGTAGAAAATGGATGGATGGATGGATGGATGGATGGATGGTCTATTAAAAAGTTGCGTTCCACAAATGGTCTATGGGTAACCCTTTCAACACCACCGGTTTACATATTTTGTGTTGACAAATGACAGAAGAGTGTATCCAAGTTGCGACTTCAAGTTCTTGGCACATATGAAAGGTTAAGTTTGCTGTGTGTTGCTTTGTGTTGCTGCATGTAGCGCAACTACATTACCCAGAAGTCTTAGCGGTAGCACGGAACCAGAAATACTAGCAGTTACAGGCAAGGAGCGAGAATCTTACACAGTTGAAAATACAGTCAGTTCCTGTGTTATTGCAACAATCACAACCATCTGCACGTTTTGCAGAATGTCCACACTCTGGATATGTAAATGAAGACCTACGCTGACGTGGGGGAATACATCACCTTTCGTGTCCGCTTTCGTGACGCAAGACACATTCCTCTCACTTTTAACGTATAACTCTCCTTGCTAAACATAACGTTAAGGTCGCAGATTGGCTCCATAGTGCCCGTCTGCTGTGTCTTCTCTGGCGAAGCAGGTGTGTATGCGGTGAGCTCTGTGTTGCGAGTGAAGTTACGATGCACAAACCATTACACTTTCTTTAGAATTTCTGTATGCAGCAGCTGTAGGGAAACGATGTCGGCGTTTTTTAAAAATTCTGGGTAATTTGGATTGTATCAGTTTTTATAACTTACACTCATTAAAAGATTATGGATTAATGATTATGCAACAAAATTGAAACCGGCCCTGCGATGAGGTGGCGACTTGTCCAGGGTGTAATCCGCCTTCCGCCCGATTGTAGCTGAGATAGGCACCAGCACCCCCCGCGACCCCAAAGGGAATAAGCGGTAGAAAATGGATGGATGGATGGATTGAAATATAATTATATAGTACTTTTAATGATGGTGCCAGTTAGGGCTGGGCGATATCGCGGGTTTGTCTCTGTGCGATATAGAAAATGACTATATCGTAATATTTGAGCGTACATTCTTACACAGTTGCTTTTAGCTGTGGGCATTACACTATAGGCTCTTCCCAGTCCTTCTTGTCTCTCCTCACAGACAGCAAGCACGTCACATACTGTCCCGTCATACGTCACATACGAATACGCCCTCGCCCAGCAGAGAGGTAGCAGCGTGGCAAACGTTAGCTGTGATGCTAGCGGAGTGTTCCGAGGGATAATACGAGAGAAAGAAGGTGCAAATCTGGTAACAAATGAAGGAAGAATTGATTCCAAAGAAAAACAGCACGGGATCCATCGTCTGGCGGTGGTTGGGCTTCAAGCGAGAATATGTCGAAGAGACAACTTTAATTTGTCAAGTGTGGGGCACAAGTGTTGCTACCAAAAGTAGCATTACTGCTAATATGTAGCATCATTTAAAAAGTCACCTGCTAATAACTTTAATAAATACAGTTTTGGTCAATTGAGTTAGTTGTGAATTCTTTCTCTGCACGAAAGTTTAAAATGAGCATATATTTATGTAGTATGAACAAGAATGTTTAAATGTTGACACATAGACTCATCATACTGTTGTGATTATATGCATCAAGTGTTCATTCAAGGGTAAGGCAAAATACTGCGATATATATCGTATATGGCAATACGGCCTAAAAATATTGCGATATCAAAAAAAGGCCTTATCGCCCAGCCCTAGTGTCAGTAGAGTATCTTGCTTTAAAAGTCCTTCAGACAACATGGATATATTATATATACATGGAACTGGTACCGACTAGGAATGGGCATAATAACTTGATTAGGCTATTGTATTCAATTAAAAACTATAACAATTAATATACAGTTTGAAATTGATTGTTGAATATTTGGATCTTGGGGAAAAATTAACAACATTATTCTGACTAATATATATCAATAGAAAAATATTAACACAATAACAGATTGTTCATTTTTTTATGCAATGGTCATCCCTTGTGTAAATGTGAATGACTTGTTTTATCCGCAAAAGTTTTGACAAGGTGGACTTCAAGGCAGCTCTGCACTTATGTAAGTAATGAAGACATACTGAAAAAGTGCAAAGCCTTCTTTGGATTAATAACTCCGCAAGACAAATTGGCAGAGAGGAGCGAACATAAAAAAGGTAATTCATCATCTGTTTTTGTTAATGTCCCAGAGGGAATGAAAATGGATTTTCTGCATTGGAATCTATAGGCAGAGGATGGTGTTAGTTTGAGTGGGCTGGAAAACAAGTTCACACGGATAGCAAGCGGAGCTGCTGCAGCCTGCAACAATGAGTCATGACCGAATTTCAGTCTGGCTCACGTTGGAGGCAGCACTTTAACCATGCAGTTTCCTTACAGACAAACTTACAACTGAAGTGTTTACTTTGACAAGTATTGATAGTAAAAAAAAAAAAAGAAAATCCTAATTTTACGTGCATACTGACACTCTTTAAAAGGAACATCAAATCTACCACTTAAGGATGGGAATCGAAGGGTAGCGACTCGGGGTATCATATGATATACATTGCTTACAATATCGTTGGGATGTATCGATTATCAGGATTAATGATAAACAGCGATAAAATTTACGACGGCTAGTTTTAACGTTTCAAATTTTAATTATCGAAAAATTGTGATTATAAACTCACGGTAGGGCTGGGCGGTATACCGGTATTATACTTAATACTGGTATATTTTAGGAAGAGCTATATATTTCAGACAATACCGCCATGTTGGTATGTTTGATGTGCCGTTGTTACAGCAGTGGTTCTTAACCTTGTTGGAGGTACCGAACCCCACCAGTTTCATATGTGCATTCACCGAACCTTCTTTAGTAAAAAATAAAACATTTTTTTTTTTTTTTTATTCAATACAAAGTTCTATGTTTTTGGTAACACTTTAGTATGGGGAACATATTCTAAGTCAGTGGTTCTCAACCTTTTTTCAGTGATGTACACCCTATGAACATTTTTTTAATTCAAGTACCCCCTAATCAGAGCAAAGCATTTTTGGTTGAAAAAAAGAGATAAAGAAGTAAAATACAGCACTATGTCATCAGTTTCTGATTTATTAAATTGTAAAACAGTGCAAAATATTGCCCATTTGTAGTGGTCTTTCTTGAACTATTTGGAAAAAAGATATAAAAATAACTAAAAACTTGTTGAAAAATAAAATAGTGATTCTGTTATAAATAAAGATTTCTACACATAGAAGTAATCATCAACTTAAAGTGCCCTCCTTGGGGATTGTAATAGAGATCCATCTGGATTCATGAACTTAATTCTAAACATTTCTTCACAAAAAATAAATCTTTAACATCAATATTTATGGAACATGTCCACAAAAAATCTGGCTGTCAAAACTGAATATTGCATTGTTGTATATTTTTTTCACAATTTATGAACTTACATTCATATTATGTTGAAGTATTATTCAATAAATATATTTATAAAGTATTTTTGAATTGTTGCTATTTTTATAAAAAATGTTAAATAAATCTCACGTACTCCTTGGCATACCTTCAAGTACCCCCGGGAGAACCACTGTTCTACGTAACACAGACTTAATTTTGAGTTATTTGGACACTAGGGGAACATGTTCTAAGTGATAAAGACTTAATTTAAAGTTATTTGGTTAGAGTTAGGGTTAGAGGGTTAGGGTTATAATAAGCCCATGCCGAATAAGGCATTAATAACAACTTAATGACTAGTTAAGAGCCAATATGTAACTAATTTGCATGTTAATAAGTACCTATATTAATGGTGAATATGTTCCCCATACTAAAGTGTTACCATGTTTTTTTTACTTGTGCAAAAAATGAACCAAATGAACCATGCATGAACATCACCTTGTTCAAACAACAAAACCAACACAGTGCATAAACTGGAAACAAATTACACACCTGCAAATCAGTCAGCTGTTGCCATATCCATAATACGCCAATAGTCGGGTGTGTTTTGACCTCCGCCGAACCCCTGAAACCAACTCACCGAAGCCCTAGGGTTCGATCGAACCCTGGTTAAGAACCACTGAGTTAGAGGCAGGTGCAGCACATTTCCCCGCAAGTGTAGTTGAGGAAGGATCTGATTATGGAGCACAGGAAAGGTCTACCACGAATCGCTGACCCCCAGCCACATTCGCCTTTGTGCACAGCCGACGTGACTGCACCGTACCTCCGGCGGCTGCTCCTCTTTATTAACCAGAGATAACATAAGCCGGTGAAGATATTCAACAGAACAGCCAGCAGAGCAGACAAACTGCCACTGTTAAAACTAAAAATGTTTTTAGCTAAAACCCTTGCTGACTTCACACGTGTGTGTCTTTTAAAGACACACATGCATGCACACACTGCTCTCAAACTTCTCCACTGCATATGACATATTTATTTAAAAAAACATAACAACGCAATAATTACTTTTTGTAGTAATTAATTACATTTATTAAAGAGTAATTCTATTAGTAATTAAATTACTTATTTTGTTAAGTAACAAGTAACGGTAATTAATTACTTTTTTTTAAAGTAATTTAAAAAAGTAATTCATTGGTGAGATTATTTACTCGTAGTAACAGTAACGTGGTGTTGAGTTTAAACTAAACACTTTGCAGGGTTTGTTTAAAATACCGATATAGATCTTACACTACGATACAATCTAAAAATACCATGGTATCAGTTTTGGTCCATATCGCCCAGCATTAACTCACAGTGATTACTGCTCATTTCCTGGGGAAGCACTCAGTGCGCCATTCGCGAGCTAGCTTAAATGCTAATCTGAATACAGGACACATTAGCGTCTTTCCTCAACACAAACGTCTGAGAAACTAAACTATTCAATTGTAATTCAATCTCTTCGGACAGCGTGGTAGATGTGAAGATCCATACACAGACTTGTCGACAACAGGAAGTGAACCCGCAAGATGTAACATTGCCCTGAAATGCATAGCGCAAAACCTGTTTTGCTTTTGGTTGGTTAAAAGATTTCAGTGTGTACAAGTACTCTTGAAGTACATTCGACAATACCGTTAAAATAATAAAATGATAACCGTGATAATTTGCTCACAATAATCGTGATATGAAATGTCCATATTCTTAAACCCCTGATATAACACTAGTATGTCAGTATGGCAATACTGTGTTCATTAACATATTGTTCTTGATAACCTACGACATATTGTAGTGTTTACAAAGGCAAAACAAAACAAAACAAAAAAACTTTTACACTGCAAATTCTCATCCAACTTTGTCGCATCCACACTATTAAAGTGAAGTGAAGTGAATTATATTTATATAGCGCTTTTCTCAAGTGACTCAAAGCGCTTTACATAGTGACACCCAATATCTCAGTTATATTTAAACCAGAAAGATTAAAAGCCAAAGTGTGAGTTCACACTTATGATTTGAATGATGCCAGTGCCTTTTTCAATTTAGTCTGCCACATCAGCAAGGTTGTTTGTCTTTTCTTCATCTGTGACTTCAGCCAAACTGTTTTAGCCACTTGTGCGAGGAGCATTAACTGAAGAAGTAAAGGGTAACAACTCATTTAGGAGAAATAATTTAGGTGTGTAGCGGTCATTTTTTAAATATTTTTAAAAAATGATACGCAGCAAGAGTACATTGATAATCGATTGTAATGTTATCGCCACAGTTTGCCACATTGATATTTTGTCACAGTTCTACAAAACCCAAAACCAGTAAAGTTTGCACGTTGTGTAAATCGTAAATAAAAACACAATACAAAGATTTGCGAATCACTTTAAACTTCTATTCAATAATAATTCTGCAAAGACAAGATATTTAGTGTTCGAACTGAGAAACGTTTTAATTTTTTCACAAATAATCATTAACTTAGAATTTAATGGCAGCAACACATTGCAAAAAAGTTTGCACAGAGGCAAGTCTTCCACTGTGTTACATGGCTTTTCCTTTTAACAACACCCACTAAACGTTTGGGAACTGAGGAGACCAATTTTTGAAGCTTTTCAGGTGGAATTCGTTCCTATTCTTTCTTGATGTACAGCTTAAGTTGTTCAACAGTCCGGGGTTTCCATTGAAGTATTTGACGCTTCATAATGACAGGTCTGGACTACAGGCAGGCCCGTCTGGTATCCGCACGCTTTTACTACAAAACCACGTTGTTGTAACACATGCTGAATGTGGCTTGGCATTGTCTTGCTGAAATAAGCAAGGGCATCCATGAAAAAGAGGTTGCTTGGATGGCAACATGTTTCTCCAAAATCTGTACGTACCTTTCAGAATTAATGGTGCATTCACAGATGTGTAAGTTACCCATGCCTTGAGCACTAATACACCCTCATACCATCACAGATGCTGGCTTTTGAACTTTGGTTCTTTTCCTCTTTGGTCTGGAGGACACGGCATCCACAGTTTCCAAAAACAATGTGAAATGTGGACTCGTCATACCACAGGACACTTTTCCACTTGGGTCCAGCGAAGCCGGCGGCGTTTCTGGGTGTTGTTTATAAATGGCTTTCGCTTTGCATAGTAGTTTTAACTTGCACTTGCAGATATAGCTACCAACTGTAGTTACTGACAGTTGTTTTCTGAAGTTTTCCTGAGCCTGTGTGGCGATATCCTTTACACACTGATGTCGCTTTTCTAGGCAGTGCCGCCTGAGGGATCGAAAGTTATGGGCATGCCACTTACGTGCAGTGATTTCTCCAGGTTCTCTGAATATTTTGATGATATTACGGACCGTAGATGGTGAAATCCCTAAATTGCTTGCAATAGCTTGTTGAGAAATGTTGTTCTTGAACTGTTGGTCAATTTGCTCACGCATTTGTTCACAAAGTTGTGATACTTGCCGCCTTCTTGTAAGTGAATGACTCAGCATTTCATGTAAGCTGCTTTTATACCCAATTATGGCACCCACCTTTTCCCAATTAGCTAAGTCACCCGTGGGATGTTCCAAATAAATGTTTGATGAGCATTCCTCAACTTTTTCAGTTTTTTTGCCACTTGTGCCAGCTTTTTTGAAACATATTGCAGGCATCAAATTCCAAATGAGCTAATATTTGCATAAAAGTTCCTTCGTTCAAAAGATAAGTATTTTGTCTTTAAGTGTATTTAATTGAATACAAGTTGAAAAGGCTTCACAAATCATTGTATTCTGTTTTTATTTACGATTTACACAATGTGCAACTTCATTGGTTTTGGGTTTTATAGTACCGAAGTATGTTGTTTGCAATTCTATATCCCTCAAAATCCCTGCCCTTTCAATGAGTTGTAGCCATTCAAAGGCATTTTTCACTGACAACAATATTAGCAAAGTTCTTTCAACATATATCAATATACAAACAAGTTGAGCTAATGTATTATTACATTTATTTCAAGTCACGTGAAGCAGGCAGACATCTAATGTCAACAATGTATTGATATACAACCAAATCAATCCCAGCCTTATCCTGTGTAGATAAAAACTACCTTGTTTACAAATAACTGTTTGCAGGCAAGCTGAAGCTAGCTAGGCACATGGCTGAAGTGTTAGGGTAATACTGCATGTGGATGATGAGTGTTGGTGACCAAAATAACATCCTCTGGCTTCAAACTAAATATCAGTCAGGACAACTGCCTCGGGGAGTTGAAAATCTATCTCAAGAAAATGATGTGTTCAACCCCACAAACTCCTAAATTAGCTGTTTGCGGAGTCATTTTCCACCAACTGTATCTTAAGGTCAAACATGAGTCCAAAAAGATTCACAGCTGATATCTACCGCTTATTTCCTTTTCCACTTGAAAAACTGAAATGGAGACCCCTGGACTTCTGTGTTACCAGATACTGAGAAGAAACTGAGTGAAGCTCTGTGATTCTCTGGCTCGTCATGTATACCCCCGATCAAACATTAACCTTGGGAGGAATGGAATGAGTCAACTAAGACCGTAAAGAGACACAGGAAGCATTTAATCCTTGCCTCACACTGAGTGCATTATTGGGCTCTGGGATAAGAACTCCTCAGTGTGTCAGAGGGAGGGACATGTAGAACAGGGCATCCAGCTAGAGTGTGGGGTTTTTTTAGAAACAGGAAAAGGAGGGAGTGGTGATAGGGTAATGGTTACAGACGACAATCAAATTCAGAAACACATAATTTAGCTTAGCCAAGGTAAGAAAATGCCTCTCTGTCAATCTTAATGTAGGAATATTTTTTTCTACTCTTAGTTAACAAAAATGAACTAAGAAAAACAGATTAGAGATTTTACTTTCTACCTCTTAAATCGATTAGTAATGTAGGAGGATAATACACAGAAACAAACATTTCTGATACTGAAATGCAAAAACAATCATCAGTTCCAAAGACGCAAATGCAGCTTGACATTTACAAAATGTTCTACAGGAATTTATGACTACAGTGTATATTCATTTGGCCTCTGGCACTTCCACACTTGGTGACACTTTGTGACTGGTGGAGGAACAGTGGCTGCAGTTATTTACAAAGCAAACAAGCTTCCATTCGATAAGCGCAGTCAATTTGTAGCTACCCACCACAACCCCACAAGCAAAATGATGGTCAACCTGATAACTCGCCAGGTGCATTCCACACATGCCATTACACTGGCAGGTAAAAGGGTATAAAAAAAGAAGCCAAACTATAGAAGAAAGACAAGTGCAAAGCCTCAATCAGCCATTCCAGAAGTTAAAACAGAACAAAACATTCCAGAAGTTAAAACAGAACATAACATTCCAGAAGTTAAAACATAACACCAGAGGGTTACTTTGAGAAAAAGTGTAATAATGTCAATTGTATCTAAATTATTTAATTGCACTACTACAACTTAAATGGTTTGTAAACAACCCAATAATTATTTAAATTACTTATTATGCTTTAGAGAATTCAGGCTTTCACCTCAACTGCCTATTTGAATAGTAGAGTGCCAACACTAATGTATGTGGGAGGTTTATGCTGTCTTGCTGCCATTAAACCAACTGCAGTGTCATTTTGCGCCGAGAAATAGCTGTGCTCTTTAAAACACTCAGTAGGGTTTAACGTCCATTAAAAACAGATTTATTTTTTTTTCTCTGCGTTTCTTCTCGTTCTTTCTTTACAAGTCAACTCAGGGCATTTAATCAATCGCAACTGGACTTTTCGCCGTTCATCCGAGTAGGCTTCATCAGTTCGTGTTTATAGACTTAGATTGGTCAGATCTAGATCTTCTGAAAAAAACAAACAGTCCAGTCCTGAGATGACAATGACCTGGATGAATGTGAACATTCATAGACGTGTTTACAAGTCAAGGATATGTCCTTCTCCTGTGTCACGACTTCCCGGTCGAGCTTTGTTTTACAGTGTGCCATCCACTACTCGTCAGCTCGACACTGCAGTGCCACTTCAAAGTGACATAAACAAAAGCAGCACATTGTGCTTCATTGGGATGAGAGCTTTCAACTACAGTTGCGACATTAAAGTTACATAAGGTCCATGGTGTGTGTCCTGGCACACGCACAAACATGTAACTGTTACATTTTTTTCCAGCAGTGTATGCCTGTGAGCTGTTAAAGTGTAATGTCATAAACATCTTGCAATGTGGCGATTTCCGGTGAAAAAACAAATCCGTTTTTATCAGTGCTGTCAAAATTAACACTTTAATGTGGACCCTCCATCCATCTTCTATAATCCATTGTTATTGGGATTAACATTTATTAACATCATTGACCCATCTGCAGTGCAGACTGACTTAAAATCCCTGAAACGTCTACGGAAATGGATTTAGGACAGTTTGTTCAATAGTGTTATTGTCGCACATGCACAAATCTGAGAGTGACAGGCTGCAGAACCAAACGAGACAATATGGAATACTTGGGAAATTTTAGTACAAAAAAAAAAAACGACAGTCGATAAGTATTATGTATTATGGACACTCTGCAGGAAGTAGTTTTCTTTTCACCTAATCAATTACAGCTGAAAATATCACATTAATAATATATAAAAGAGTGGACAAAGGTGTATTTGGAAAGTCAGACAGACTTTTTTTCTTTTTAAATGATACTAAAGATGTTAAGTAAACACATTAAATGCATACATATTCCTTCTTTTTTTAATATCTTTAGTCTCTTTACAAATGCAAAATCAAACACGGTTAATAGGGATAAAAAATTATTATACTTAATTGGTAGTAGACAAAATGAATCCACACCAACCATGTGATTTATCTGATTAACAATGTTTGATAACAATAGTTTTGCTAATCAATTCACTGCAAAGAACGCCTTGAAGAAGCTACTTGTGTATATTTGAGTCAGTCTAAAGACATTATATTCATTTGGTATGTTTGAAAGTTTTTAAGGCAACATTACATCAACATCTGATGTATTTTGTAGCCCCCTTGCCACCAAGTAGTTTTTTTCAAAGTATCCAAATCAAACCTCTGTAAATTGGATTTATTAGGGATGCTGACTGCAGTGGTTTGCTTCCAGGCTGTGGAACTGGGCACTATGCTGTCCACTGATTGGTCAATGGCGGATTATCCACCCCCGTACATATAACAATGGACCGAAAAGAATGGAAACAAAACAAAAAGCGCAATTTAAAAATACTCTGGATTACGACGGGAAGAGGTTTCAAAGCAGTGTTTCTTGTTTATGCGTAGTCTAACATCCTACTGCAGTTTCTCCTTATAACAACTACTAGCATTGCACTTTATTGTTATAACAACTTAGGCCTGTCTGCCAGGGATGCAGGATGTAAAAAAAAGTCATGTCTCAGGTGCTGCATCAAGAACGTGTTTGAAAACAATACATTTCCTGACTAAACTGCATACTGGAGTAGTTCCCTAACCATTATTATGGGGGGACCTCATGTATGTCATAATGTGTGATAGCATTACAGTCATTCTATGACTCGGCTAAGCCAAATGCGTGCCCGTGAGTGCAAGTGAACCTCAGCAGGTGCCCTGTGGCCTCTTTTAAGTGGCATAGAAAAGCTTGTCAATATCTGGTCTAGCTTTTTGGCATATCAAACAGCTTCAATACACTTTAAGAGGTACACATTTTAGTCTACTATGCAGATCCAATTTAGAGGTGCACTAAATGTCAGCATTAGGAGACCTGATTCATAACCCTGGACAAAATACTGTAAACCCCTGACAATTGGGAGCAGTTAAGCTCAGAAAACCAGACTTAAAACATTGTATAGGACACTCTGTTATCTGCTATTTGTCAAAAACTGCAACAGCTGCTTTGTAGTACTGCTAATGACCAGCTTGTCAAAACTGTGAGTTTGTGGTCTGCTAACATGAAAGAATGCAAGTAGACGTTTACACTCCACAACTCCTGTTTCTTCTGTTGTACTTTCCCAAGCTGAGGCATATGTAAGAGTAGTAAAAATAACTATGGTCTGAAGAGTGGTGGACAAAGTATGGACTGAGGAATGACAGCAACAAACCATTTCTGAAGTTCTGAATGCCACAATAAGTACAAGTGTGTGTTTGAACTTGGCACAAGTTGCCTTTTTCCTGCGCTATAGAGCCAAATTGGTCTCTGGCTTTGTTTTTAGTGCAAGTCAAAATAAGAACATAGTATTAAGTCATCTTGCCAAGGCCCACTAATACAAAGCTTCTCCACCAGCGAACTGTAGATGTTACAGATAAAATTCTACAACTATGAGATATACACTGTTGTTCAATATTATTTTTTATTTCTAGGTGGGCCTATGTTTCAGGCTGAACATACTCCAAGGCACCTTACACCCTGAGTCACCTTCAGCCTTCTCTGGGTGTCAAATTATAGGAGCAGATAAATTCTTTAGGCAAGGAGGCATAGCATGGAGCAGGGATTTCCCATAACAAAAAGGCTTCTGAGGGTTGTCCCATGTAAGAACTAATTTTGCTAAGCTGCTCTACTGCTGTCGAGCAACCACTGTCAGCCACGCATGTAAGAAGAATATGGATCGATCTATAAATTTATTTGTTTTGATATTAAGGGTAGTATCAGTATATAATTGATCCAGGAGTGAGTGGATTGATATATTTATTTTCCCAAAATAGTTGTTTTTGATGTTTGCAAACTAATAATTCCTTGGACAAAGGAAGATTTTGAGGGAGTATTTGTTCACAACTCTTAGCCAGAAATCGACATGACCTACAACACCAAAACTATGAATGTTAGTGCTAAGCAGAATAAGCGAACCTCCATATCAACAGTTAACATACAACTCGGTGAATCAGCTTGAGCGCAGCACCGTCAGTCTGCATCACATGAAGCCACAGCAGCATGCAGTCACAAATGTCCAAATGATGACCATTTATCCATGAAAATATGGAGAAGCTTCCAATGCTCTGTTTGATGCGTTTCAGTTTGTTCTGTCTCCAGACTTAACAAACCAAACGACCGACCATTACTTTTGGTACCCAAACATGGCTTGCTGTCAACTTTGACCTCTACGGTCTGTCACTTAACAGGGAACTGCACCTTTTTAATGGAATTTTGCTTGTTGTTCACAATCATGAAAGACATGACGACGGATGCATTTTTTTTTTTTTTTTAAGCATTCTAAATCGTAAATATAAATAAAAGTCTACTTACAGCAGAGCCAGAGAGGTCCTTATCATGCCCATAAAACCCAATAAAAAAAACATCCAAAAAGCGCCAACAATACTCCATTTACATTTCATAACTTGAATATTAACGATGTATTAGTGATATTGTTATTATAAACGCTAATGCACACAAACCAAATATAGAAATGCTGGGGTCACTACGGCATGTGCCAATGTTTACATCGAGTTGTAAGGTGCTTCCTCGCTTTCTTGTTTGTGAAAGTTTATTCTGGATCAGGAATTATGCCTCTCACCTGTAAATCAGAAGAATTACAACATATTACGACAAGTTCGAACACTTTTGACATCCAATTTAGACCTGTAAATGGTAAAAACGACACGAAATGACAGTTGGTTCCACCCCCCTTTTCTTCAGGAGGATCATTTTTCATCTGAACGGACTATAACAAGATTTTTGTAAATTTCTGTTAAGATTTTTGTGTTCTTTAAATTAATACACTGCATAGACTTTTGACAAGAACAAGAAAGTTTGATCACATTACGCCTGTACTAGCTCACCTGCACTGGCTTCCTGTGCACTTAAGATGTGACTTTAAGGTTTTACTACTTACGTATAAAATACTACACGGTCTAGCTCCATCCTATCTTGCCGATTGTATTGTACCATATGTCCCGGCAAGAAATCTGCGTTCAAAGGACTCCGGCTTATTAAAAAGTCTGTGGGCTATAGAGCGTTTTCAGTTCGGGCTCCAGTACTCTGGAATGCCCTCCCGGTAAAAGTTCGAGATGCCACCTCAATAGAAGCATTTAAGTCTCACCTTAAAACTCACTTTGAGTACCTTGAAGGTAGAAAAGCGCTATACAAGTACAACCCATTTATTTGTATACTCTAGCCTTTAAATAGACTCCCTTTTTAGACCAGTTGATCTGCCGTTTCTTTTCTTTTTCTCCTATGTCCCACTCTCCCTTGTGGAGGGGGTCCGGTCCGATCCGGTGGCCATGTACTGCTCGCCTGTGTATCGGCTGGGGACATCTCTGCGCTGCAGATCCGCCTCCGCTTGGGATGTTTTCCTGCTGGCTCCGCTGTGAACGGGACTCTCGCTGCTGTGTTGGATCCGCTTTGGACTGGACTCTTGAGACTGTGTTGGATCCATTATGGATTGAACTTTCACAGTATCATGTTAGACCCGCTCGACATCCATTCCTTTCCTCCTCTCCAAGGTTCTCATAGTCATCATTGTCACCGACGTCCCACTGGGTGTGAGTTTTCCTTGCCCTTATGTGGGCCTACCGAGGATGTCGTAGTGGTTTGTGCAGCCCTTTGAGACACTAGTGATTTAGGGCTATATAAGTAAACATTGATTGATTGATTGATATGCTTAAAATGATTATGAATGTGCCTGTTGCTACATTACATATATACTTAGAGAATGTACATAAAACCTTAATGGAGGTATTTGGATGTAGGCTCCATTATAAGCTGACTTTTGATTGCATTTATTTAATAGTTGGAATGCATTAAAAACATTTTTTTTTTTAAAAAGCGTAGTTCCCCGTTAAAGATGCCCACAAAAAATATTTCCTTGTTCCTATTTTTACACAACTCCAGTAGTTCATAAAACTAATGGAGTTGTTTGTAGCATATTCTATTTTATTGATTTTCAAACAGGAATTTCTTATCTAAAAGTTTTTGAGTTGTTTTAAAAGGCATGTTACATGTTAAAACTGTGCTGTTCTGGGAGGGCCCAGCATGAAATAAATTGATTTTAATTCATACCATTGGATGATTTGAGATAGTCATGTTTGGAGTTTGGTCGAATGAATTGAGCTCATAAGTTGAAGTCCAAAAGGTAGTTTTTGAGCTATAGCAATATTCAAAAACTATCTAGATATATCCATCCATTTTCTACCGCTTATTCCCTTTTAGGGTCACTGGCGCCTATCTCAGCTACAATTGAGCGGAAGGCGGGGTACACCCTGGACAAGTCGCCACCTCATCGCAGGGCCAACACAGATAGACAGATAACATTCACACTCACATCAACACACTAGGGCCAATTTAGTGTTGCCAATCAACCTATCCCCAGGTGTATGTTTTTGGAGGTGGGAGGAAGCCGGAGTACTCGAAGGGAACCCACGCATTCACGGGGAGAACATGCAATCTCCACACAGAAAGATCCAGAGGCTGGTATTGAAACCAGGATTACAGGACCTTCGTATTGTGAGGCAGACACACTAACCCGTCTTCCACCGTGAAGCCCTTATCTAGCTATATAGTGTATAAAATATATTAATCGAGATCGTTTTTCAAAAAAGTGGAAACAACAGCCAACAAATAATGAAAAGTAAGCATCCTTTCAATGACTGCAACTGTTTCCCAACCCCACACATTAACATTACACAAACACACTGTACTGTCCTGGAAAATACAATACGTGTTTTGTGTTGTGTTGCAGACAATTAAAAATACAAATAAAATAAAATAAATAAAATAAATAAAATTTCTCCTCTCGATCCAGCATACTCTTTGCCCCTCAGGAGCTTCCATAGCTTGCACTGTCCCCTTACTTCCTTTGCCGCACACATAGCAAAACATGGCTTAGGCTAATTAGGGCGAGGCGTTTGTTCCCAAGAAAAGAAAAGTGTTGTCAGTACTTTGGTTTTGCAACAACAAGTGAGAAACAAATGAATGCACAGTGCAAAGTCGGTTTCAAAAAGCCATGCACACACTGAACTTGTTCCAGCATCTGAAACCAAAGCCTCCAGCCGAGTATGGGAAATACAACTCTCTATGGGGAAAACAAGACGCAATGAAAAAAAAATTACAGGGCTAAAAATCACCTTAATATGGTGTAATTATTTACACAAAGTATGTATGATGATTACATGTATGATGAGAAAAAAGCACAATGCGGTAGAGCGATCACTAAACCAGTTTCTGTCAAGCTGTGTGATTGAAAAAGCCTTTACTTTTTCCACTTCCTGAAACAAACTGTAGTACTCTCAATGTTTTACATCATTATTTATTTGGATACATTGTTTATTATAACATTTATATCTGCAGAAGTATGTTATTCAAGACAGAAGTTTGCATGCAAAATGTGCTATGCAACATTTTTGATAACAAAAGTATTCTATTCAGGCAGAAGTATTACTTCCCAAGGGAAACTCTTAATTTAATTCATGGAAAAATTATTCCATACAAAGTACAAATCATATCTGGTGTAGAAAGAACAACGCTATTTATTTTTAGGCCATATCGCACAAGCTTACTGGAAAGTCAGTAAGTTTTAATTATAGACTTTGGTTTGCAGTGTTTACTGGGGCTTTGATGCTACTGCTATGCACAAAAAACAAGTTGAGCAGAGCCTGAGGTAATTTAATTTATGTATTTGTATGTGTTTGTTGCATTAACAGTATGTCATGCTATTAGCATTCATAATATTCCTTACATAAATCTACAAACCCTGTTTCCATAAGAGTTGGGAAATTTTGTTAGACGTAAATATAAACGGAATACAACGATTTGCCAATTCTTTTCAACCGATATTCAGTTGAATGCACTACAAAGACAACATATTTGATGTTCAAACTCATAAACTTTATTATTTATTTTTTTTAAATAATAATTAACTTGGAATTTCATTGCTGCAACACGTGCCAAAGTAGTTGGGAAAGGGCATGTTCACCACTGTGTTATATCACCTTTTCTTTTTACAACACTCAATAAACGTTTGGGAACTGAGGAAACTGATTGTTGAAGCTTTGAAAGTGGAATTCTTTCCCATTCTTGTTTTATGTAGCGCTTCAGTCGTTCAACAGTCCGGGGTCCCCGCTGTCGTATTTCTTGCTTCATAATGCGCCCCACATTTTCGATGGGAGACAGGTCTGGACGGCAGGCAGGCCAGGAAAGTACCCACACTCTTTTTTAACGAAGCCACGCTGTTGTAACATGTGCAGAATGTGGCTTTGCATTGTCTTGCTGAAATAAGCAGGGGCGTCCATGAAAGACAGCACTTAGATGGCAGCATATGTTGTTCCAAAACCTGTATGTAACCTTTCAGCATTAATGGTGCCTTCACAGATGTGTAAGTTACCCATGCCTTTGGCACTAATGCACCCTCATACAATCGCAGATGCTGGCTTTTGAACTTTGCGTCGATAACAGTCTGGATGGTTCGTTTCCCCTTTGGTCCGAATGACACGAATATTTCCAAAAACAATTTTAAATGTGGACTCGTCAGAGTACGGAACACTTTCCCACATTGCATCAGTCCATCTTAGATGATCTCGGTCCCAGAGAAGCGGCAGCGTTTCTGGATGTTGTTGATAAATGGCTTTCGCTTTGCATAGAAGAGCTTTAACTTGCACTTACAGATGTAGCGACAAACTGTATTTAGTGACAGTGGTTTTCTGAAGTGTTCCTGAGCCCATGTGGTGATATCCTTTAGAGTTGATGTCCGTTTTTGATACAGTGCAGTCTGAGGGATCGAACGTCACAGTAATTCAATGTTGGTTTCCGGCCATGCCACTTACGTGGACTGATTTCTCCAGATTTTCTGAACCTTTTGATGATATTATGGACCGTAGATGTTGAAATGCCTAAATTTCTTGCAATTGCACTTTGAGAAACGTTGTTCTTAAACTGTTTGACTATTTGCTCATGCAGTGTGGACAAAGGGGTGTACCTCGCCCCATCCTTTCTTGTGAAAGACTGAGCATTTTTTGGGAAGCTGTTTTTATACCCCATCATCGCACCCACCTGTTCCCAATTAGCCTGCACACCTGTGGGATGTTCCAAATAAGTGTTTGATGAGTATTCCTCAACTTTATCAGTATTTATTGCCACCTTTCCCAACTTCTTTGTCACGTGTTGCTGGCATCAAATTCTAAAGTTAATGATTATTTGCAAAAAAAATATGTTTATCAGTTTGAACATCAAATATGTTGTCTTTGTAGCATATTCAACTGAATATGGGTTGAAAATGATTTGCAAATCATTGTATTCTGTTTATAATTACATCTAACACAATTTCCCAACTCATATGGAAACGGGGTTTGTATGACAATCATTGTGGCTAGGGCTGCATCACTCAAATATTTTGGTAATCAAGTAATTTAATCTAGTTTGTATTTAGCCTACACCCACAACTAGGGATGTATACCAAGTAGGGTTGCAACTAACGACTATTTTGATAGTCGGCTAGTCATCGACTATCTTAACGATTAGTTGACTAGTCAGATTATAAAGCATACACTTATTCAGTTGCTCTAATTTAGCCATCAACTTTTGAATTTAGCTTGAAATATTTTTTAGGCATATGCTTACTAACAACATAGATGACTAATTTGTTGTTTTGCAACTATGCTGCTCATTAGCCTGTTATAAAAATGTAATTAAGTATTACACTTTTGTCCATTTAAAAGTAGGGATAGGAAAAGTGCAAAATAAAAACAAGTATGCATATTATGTAAAAAAAAAAAAAGATACATTAAAATAGCATTAATAACAAACGATAAAACAACAAAATCAATTTGTTTAAAAAAGAAAAGCATTTTTAATGATGCACATTGATATCTTATTGATTATAGGTTAACTCCTGGCATTTTAAGCTTTCTAATAGACTTAATGCATATAACTGTATCATTGAATAATTTCTAAAAATGTGTGTGTGTGTGTGCGCAATTGTGTTTGTTTTTGTGCTTTTCTTAATTGCATTGCAAATTGACGCTATTTTAAAAAGTACATGAATTAATTTGTACAAAGTTTACCCGGTGGACTTTAGTAAAAATGATTGTTAAATCGATTTTTTACACAACTTCGTCTCACACGTATTAGCTATCCAGAAAGGTACAAGCTAACTATCTTACTAAGTTGAGACCGCATCATCCAGATGTCCAAAATTCCTCCGCTTTTATTGCTCCCGTATAACAAATATAGTGCCATAAAGAAAAATATCTGCTGTGCAAAATGATCAAGGTATTCATATTTTGAGCAAGAATAGGAAGACTTACACGTTTACATGTTTTCACCCGCGGTGTTGATGTGAGTGGCAGTGCTGACTCGCATCCTCCGAAAAAACATGAGTGATGATGTCACGACTATGTCAACAAATTTGGCGGTGACAAATTTTATTGTCGACAATGTCAATCAACGCACACCCATTAGAAAATACCGATATTTTTCGGTACCGGTTCCTTATTGGGTGGGTCCAAGAAGGTCGTTAAAATTCTGGACTAATGATACTGCTATCCATATTTTTTTACCCAGCTGACCGTCGTAATTATGACACGCGCGCAGTGTCACATTTATTCAGGTGTCGCTGCATAGCACAAAAAAGTTCAACTAATCCCTAATTGATTTGTTTTTTAGCACAGACTTAAAAAGCAAGTGTTGATAAAAGAACTTCCCTAAGATGTTAACCTCCTGTGCCAATAACAATTGTAATAAAAATATTTTTTTTTAACATCTTTATAAGGCAAGTCCGACTGGTAGGAGGCCACGGGGAAGACACAGGGCACGTTGGGAAGAGTATGTCTCCCGGCTGGCCTGGGAACACCTCGGGATCCCTCCGGTAAGAGCTGGACGAAGTGGCTGGGGAGAGCAAAGTCTGGGCTTCCCTGCTTAGGCTGCTGCGCCCGTGACCCGACCTCGGATAAGCGAAAGAAGATGGATGGATGGACATATAGTACCAATAAAAGTACTGATAAATACCGGCATCGATAAGGAATATCAATAAGGGTATTGTATCAAAAAAATCCTAACAATATGCATCCCTACCCACAACAGCCCTCAAATGACTGACTTCATGACAAAATCAATGTATCAAACATGAAAGTTGCAGTGGAGACTAGTCATGATATATGTAATCATTCTACTCCGTTTATTACAGAATTAAAGAGTATTAATAACTAAATTAACTCGACCAAGCTCATGTAATGATTATCAATGTCTTTGCATTATAAAGCATTGTCACGGCAATTTGAGTAGCTGACATGTACAGTAAAGTTTTAGGGCTGCCAAGCTAGAGGAGTGGCTCTTAGAAGGACCCAACAGGCTCGCCGTACAACATTCTTGTGTGCTGTGGGACTTGTCTTCTGCCTGAACAACAAAATAAGACGTGCTGTCAAATGCCCTCGGTTTATTGTTGAAACACCAGTAAGAAAAGGAAATGCTGGTAAATTCCTAAAATTTCATCAATCCCAATAATTTCAGTGAAATATAAGAATTTGTAGGGACGGAAATGACAGGCAGTAATTTAATAAGATAAGGCCATTTGTAAAAATAAAAAAGTTTGGAAAATGTTTGGCGCGTCCAGACAGTGGCAATCACACTGCTGTTCACGTTACAAAACAACAGGATGTATAATATGAACACAACCGGTCTGTGAAGTGACCTTTATGTGCACAAAACATGACATCACACGCGCTCCGATTTGTGTAGGTTTCATTCCTGGTACCCATTCATCCATCCATTTTCTACTGCTTATTCCCTTCGGGGTCGCAGGAGCCTATCTCAACTACAATCGGGTGGAGTACACCGCAGACAAGTCGCCACCTCATCGCAGGGCCAACACAGATAGACATACAACATTCACACTCACATTCACACACTAGGGACCATTTAGTGTTGCCAATCAACCTATCCCCAGGTGCATGTCTTTGGAAGTGGGAGGAAGCCGGAGTACCTGTAGGGAATCCACGCAGTCACGAGGAGGACATGCGAACTCCACACAGAAAGATCCCGTGCCCGGGATTGAACTCAGGACCTTCGTATTGCGAGGTAGACGCACAAACCCTTCCTCCACTGTGCGTTTGTGGCAATTTAATGGATTTTGGGCAAATGAAAGGGGAAATGCACGTTTTGGGATTTTTGCCTATCATTCACAATTTTAATGTAAGACAAGCTCAAATGTCAGGGTTTCCCCTTAATGTAATTGAATGTGGCGCGCCGCACCGCCACAGCTTTTTAAATTACCGGCACACCTCGAAAATATGTTGTTGTATTTTTACTTAACAACAAATTAAAATAATAAAATATATTGTAGCCTCCAGAAGAAATCGCATAAATTCTGTCGCTATTTTTTTTAATTGTATTATCTATTTTGTGATAGCAAACGACACAAATCCAACAGGTTTTTACCTCTCATAAAAACACTTTTGTCTCCGTGAATCCGCGCTTCCCCAGACACAAAACAACACTTCCTCATTCTCCGTCAATTACCTTTAAAAGGACGGACTGATGTGCCAAAAACTGAACTATCGAAAAAAGATTTTGATTACCACAAACTGTGCTACCAAAATCGGATGCAAACAAAACATTCTGCATTTTCTGATGCGTAATCGGCATGTCTGCAATGTTGACGTAATTTTAATATATACCAGTATACGTGCGGACAGCCGTCTACTAAATGTACATCTATACATTCTAACTAGTAAGCATATGCATTAAAAAGGCTGCTTAAAACAGAGCCTATGGGAGTAGGTCTGTTCTGCCTATAAAGTGCTTAAAAAACATCCAAACGCTTCCATCACAGTTTTATACATACAAGCTGTAAGTATATATGTAATTTAGTAAAACACATTCATAATAACATGTAATATGTATCAATTTTGCTCATTTTAAGCATACAGCGATGCATTAATTTAAAAAGCGCAACATAACATTTGCTTTTTTTTTCTGACAACATTACTGATTACTACTCACTGCAGACTTCATGAGAGACAACAAACATAAATCATCTCTCACCGTAAAAAGTCTACTTTTAATGGGATGACGACTGTTACGATGTTCATATAATCCTATTTGGGTTTAACCTGACTCTCGCCAGACTCCTGTAGTTTGCTGGGTTTCACAAGGGTCTGGGCTCAAAGGCATTGCAAAAAATAATGAACCAATCAGGATCGCCGGGCGGGATTTCATAGATGTGACGTAGCTCCGAAGGGACTGGTTGATTCAAACAACAATGGCGGCACGGAGCGTGGTGTCTTGTGCTGACATTGATTCTGCTATTGCAATGGCTTTGCGACATCGATCGAATATTAATTATTTAAAAGATAAACAGAAAGCATTTTTTGGTAGCATAAATGTTTTGGCTCTTCTTCCGACCGGGTTTGGTTTTCGCAGCGTCGCTATCATCAGCGTCACAGGTTGATTTCGATGTGAGTGATTGAAGTAACACGTCATTCAAGATAACGGACAAGTGGTTTATTCAATCACATGCAATGATTTTTTTTTACAAGGCCCCACCTTCTGAAGTACATCTTCTATTGAGAACTCCCAGATCAATGTGTGGAGCTCAGCGAACGACAAGGATCTGGCGAGAGTTGGGTTAATTTAGGTTAAGAATCACCATAATCCTCACGAAGAAAAAAGGGGGGTGGAACCAAGCGTCTTTTGGTGTCTTTCTCGGGTCTGAATTGGATGCCCATGTTGAACAACTTGTTGGATTATGTGCTCATCCTTCTACTATAAAAGGTGAGGGACATTATTTATGATCCAGAATAAACTTCTACAAGCTCTGAGCCGAGAAAGCAGCTCACAAGCCCATGACTTCAACATACCCACACAAGCTATTTAGCTCTCTCTGATCACGGAGCCGCTATAAATAATTTACCTGCATTAACGCACTTAATATCAAAATCACTAATACTCAAGTATTAGTATTAGAGCTAATTAAGTCACAAAATGTAAATGGAGTATTGTTGGTGGTTTTTGGATGGTTATTTCGAGGGATTTATAAGAGAAATAGAAGACTTCCCATAAGGGGTGTAACGGTACACAAAATTGTTGGTTCGGTACGTATCTCGGTCTAGAGGTCACAGTTCGGTTCATTTTCGGTACAGTAAGAAAACAACAAAATAAACTGTACATTTTTTGGTTATTTATTTACCAAATTTGTAAACAATGGCTTTATCCTTTTAACATTGGGAACACTATAATAATTCTGCCCACTTTAATCCACATTAAACTGCCTCAACGTGTTGCTCAGATTAAATAAAATGACAAAAATGTTCTTTTACATATGAAAAGTGCAACATTAAACAGTTTCAAGTCAACTCATCTTGCTTAATTTATTACAGCATTTGGGAAGCCTGTAGTTGTTTTTTATTATGTAAATGTTATATTTGTGTCAACATGTGATAGCAGGGACACTGCCATTCAAAAATAGGCTGCTACATTACTAATGATTAATGTAACTATAGCTGAAAAAATAGCACAATAGCAACAGGAGAGATTATTCATCCCTGAACACCATGGAGTTCATGTAGGCTTTATGATGCACTTACATTATTATATCATCAGAGACAGAAACTCTTCATTTAACATAAAGTCCTTTTTTGCTGCTTCAACACACCTCAATCAACAATGTCCTTAACACACACACACACACACACGCGCACACACGCGCACACACGCGCACACAACGCAAAATGAGCTAACGTTACGCTAAAAGCTAATTAGCCTTCACCTTAAGCCAGGACTGCGAGTGAGCTGAGCTGCAGTTTGTTTCTAGAAGATCAACGGGCTCATAGTGATGTTAGTAGTAGTTGCTTTAGAATGTTTAGTATAATTTGGGGAGAGTCCGCTGCTCACCTGCTAAACACATATCTGCTCGACGCTGAAGCGCTGACTACACGCGCTCTGAATACGCACTGCTGATTGGCTGTTACCGCTACGATTGTAACCAATCAGATGGTTGTGTGGGTGGGACAATGCTGGGTGCGGTGTAGGAGACCGAGGCAGAACGGAGCGGAGCAGCTTATTAACACTTTAGCATAGGCGGCTACTACATATGTTCGTATGGAACTCGTTTGGTACTCCTCCGCACCGAACCAAAATCCCCGTACCAAAACAGTTCAATACAAATACACGTACCGTTACACGCTTACTTCCCATTGACTTAATTGTAAGAGAACGTATTTGTTTATTTACGAGTAAGAATACATTAAAAAACATTTTCCAGCTTCTTGACTGTCATAATAATTATGAACAATCACATTACAAAAAAAGTGCAGTTCCCATTTAAGAAGTAAGAGGGCAACCGTTTTAGATTCCGCAGTTTGCAGTGGGACACTTGCAGTTTGACGACTGTTCCAAGGAGTATGCAGGTGAGGATTGAGAGTCAGGGGTGAAAGAACACTGAGGTGTGTTTAAAAAAATGAAGGGGCTAATAAAAGGTTAGTGTGTGCTCCGTTTGCTCAAAAAGGTTGCAATTACAACTCCAAGAAACAAAACAAACTAAAAAAAATGATTTAAAGTGCCTCTGATATTCATTAGGATGAATAGCACCAAAAATGGATGAAGGAATGGGAACCAGCCAGTAACCATATAGCAATTAAAAATGTTTACTATAAACATGAGATGAGTCTTGAATGTTGCACTGCACAAGCCGGACATTTAAATAACATTCTGAACATCAAACAGTCTGTGGGGAAAGATACCAACAAATGCTGAGCCAAAAATTGATTGTGTAGAAGTTTGCCGCCACAAACACACAGTTCCACCCAACAGGCCATTTAGAAACACCACTACGCATTGCCAGAGGTTTTGCTGCAGACAAACAGGAAGTTAAGAGAGCAGTATGATTTGAGTTATACTACAATAGCCAGCATATTTTTGGCAATGCAGTTTCCTAAATGTAGGGCTTCGACTTAAATTGGGTCAAAATTAATTGGGTCACTGATTGTCAGAGTAAAATGCTGAAAGCTATTAAATTGATCATTGATTAGGCATTTACCCAGTAATTTATTTTTTTTGCTGAATAGTCATGGTTTACTTACATAAAACTATATTTCAATGTTATAGAAACATTTGAATTCAGGGTATCTCTTATTTGTTTCTTGAGCTGAAATGGCTTGGGCAAACCTGTTTGTGAAAAGTGTCCAAAGTGCTGGCCTTAGATCTCTCTATTTAGGCCTGTGCCACACTGGAATAAAATGGGAGCAAAAAATCCAAATGAATTAATTTGACACACTTTTGTAAGCCTTTGTAGAAAAAAAAACATATATATATATAAAATTAGTAAAGTGGCCCTCCACATTATTTGATTCTCCAACAGTATTTTAGTACAGTGTAGCCAAACAAGAAAGCATAAAATAAAATATTTTGCACAATTAAATGGAACCTGTAATTCTGGTTTCTTTGTGCTAAAATTAGGGTGCTATTGATATGTCTTTCACTACCCAAAGCAGCTGTAAATGAAAGTAGCAGTATGATCACATAGTGCCAAATGAAAAAACACAACAGTGAATGAAGAAGTAAAACAACAGCGGTGAATTTGCATGGATTACAGAAAGAGTGATTTTTTTTTTAGCAATTTCACACTACACCAGATTTGAAAATGGTGTGAGATTTAAACTGGTCGATTGGCTGTGAGATAACATACAGTGCGGTTGTATACAGCAAGTACTGTATTTAAAGGCCTACTGAAACCCACTACTACCGACCACGCAGTCTGATAGTTTATATATAAATGATGAAATATTAACATTGCAACACATGCCAATACGGTCGGTATAGTTTTCTAAATTACAATTTTAAATTTCCCGCGGAGTTTCCTGTTAAAAACGTCGCGGAATGATGAAGAGTATGATTACGCGTGTTTGTGAAGTTATTGGTTGGAGGGGACGTATTAGCCCAGCACCACTTACGGCTAAAAGTCGTCTCTTTTCATCGCGCAATTACACAGTATTTTGGACATCTGTGTTGCTGAATCTTTTGCAATTTGTTCAATTAATAATGGGGAAGTAAAAGTAGAAAGATGGAGGTGGGAAGATTTTAGCCTTTAGCCACACAAGCACACGGTGTTTCCTTGTTTAAAATTCCCAGAGGTGAAAATTTACTATGGATCAGAGCGGTCAAGCGAACATGGATCCCGACTACATGTCAACCGGCAGTTTTCGGTGAGAAAATTTTGGTAACAGGTCGCCTCTTACCGGAGATCAGCGGAGTTTCTGTCCTGCTGCAGCTTCGTGACTTCCCTCAACACACCCCTCCGACTATCAGGTACTATTTAACTCACTAAAAGACTAGCAACACAATAGGCAGATAAGGGATTTCCCAGAATTATCCTAGTAAATGTGTCTAAAAACATCTGAATCGCTCTCACTGCTATCGCCTTTTTTTTTCTTCTAGTCCTTCACTCTAAATTTCCTCATCCACGAATCTTTTTAACCTCGCTCAAATTAATGGGGAAATCGTCGCTTTCTCGGTCCGAACAGCTCTTGCTTCTGGAGGCTCACATTATAAACAATGTGAGGATGCCTACAACCAGTTACGTCACGCGTACATTGTCTGCTACTTCCGGTAAAGGCAAGGCTTTTTTATTAGCGACCAAAAGTGGGCGAACTTTATCGTCGATGTTCTCTACTAAATCCTTTCAGCAAAAACATGGCAATATCGCGAAATGATCAAGTATGACACATAGAATGGACCTGCTGTCCCTGTATAAATAAGAAAATCTCATTTCAGTAGGCCTTAAAAACACTTTCCTGGGGAGTGGCAGTAGCAGCAGCTCCCATAATATGATACATTCCATAACAATACATCGTGATACTATAGTCTGCTCTTTAGAAAGGTGCCAGTCAATGATATTCCACAAGATTTAAAAAAAAGGAGTGACTGTCAATTTCGCCAACCTTTTCCCCTATATTTCGTTACATAAACAAAAAACTAAGTAGAACGTTTTAACATTACACACATCCAGCGCACAGTCAAGTTCGTCGTGGTTGTTGGACTTCTACTTCTTAAGCTGATCCATAAACCCATATCATGTTTGACCCATTTTTTTTGCAATAAATAAATAAAGCAAATAATAACGCAATCAAGAAGGTTGAATGTTTTTTTTTTCAGTCAAGACTACCGATAGAAAACAACAGTCGCCGTGCTGTCTGGCGAAGGGGGCGCTGTAGCCTTTTTAGCTCCGCAGCTAATGCTAGCAAGCTAGCCTAGCAACGAGAACAATCACCTACTGACGCCTCAAATGCGGCGTTGTAAAGCAACAACGTCGTGACTCCATTCTATCACAAGCAAATGATCACGTAAGAGAAAAATGTGGTGGTTTTTACCTGCAACTCGGCACGCTCCACGTCCCATTGTGCTCGCTCTACTTCGAATCGGGCCCATTCGTGCTGCAGGAAGTGTAAGATCCCCGGGATACTGTACTGCGCCCGAGCCGCCTCCCCTACGTCGCCATCAGGCAGTGGTCCTTTGCCAGCGCCGGGTAACACGGAGTTGTTGTTATTGTTGAAGAACACGCCGGGACCCGCCTGTTCGTCCATGGCCGGGCTCGGTTGAAACAAAGTGTCCTCTTGTCTCTCTATTTCTTGTCGATAAATGCAAGAAGAAAAGGCTAAAAAAAAAAAAAGCTCTCGACGGCGTACCGTCTTCTTGAGTCCGTGGAATGAACTCACTTTCTGACAGCTAGCTGTCATCCAATGACGTCAGCGCAGAGGACCCGCCCACACACACTGGCTGCTTGAGTGGGTGTCAGAGCCTATATGCCAGTGGTTCTCAAATGGGGGTGCGTAACCCTGGGGGTACTTGAATGTATGCCAAGGGGTACGTGAGATTTTTTTAAAAATATTCTAAAAAAAAATAGCAACAATTCAAAAATCCTTTATAAATATATTTATTGACTAATACTTCAACAAAATATGAATGTAACTTCATAAACAGTGAAAAGAAATGCAACAATGCAATATTCAGTGTTGACAGCTAGACTTTTTTTGGACATGTTCCATAAATACTGATGTTAAGGATTTCTTTTTTTGTGAAGAAATGTTTAAAATTAAGTTTATAAATCCAGATGGAGCTCTATTACAATCCACAAAGAAGGCCCTTTAAAGGCCTACTGAAACCCACTACTACCCACCACGCAGTCTGATAGTTTATATATCAATGATGAAATATTAACATTGCAACACATGCCAATACGGCCTTTTTAGTTTACTAAATTACAATTCTAAATTTCCCGGGAGTTTCGTCTTTGAAACGTTGTGTAATGATGACGTGTACGCAAGACGTCAAGGGTTTTTAGGAAGTATGAGCGCTGTGCACACACACAGCTAAATATCGTTTGCTTTAACGGCATAATTACACAGTATTTTGGACATCTGTGTTGCTGAATCTTTTGCAATTTGTTCAATTAATATTGGTGAAGTCACAGTAGAAAGATGGCGTTGGGAAGCTTTAGCCTTTAGCCACACAAACACACGGTGATTCCTTGTTTAAAATTCCCGGAGGTGAAACTTTCCTATGGATCAGAGCGCGGTCAAGAGAACATGGATTCCGACCACCTGTCAACCAGCAGGTTTCGATGAGAAAATTGTGGTTGAAAAGTCAGTTTTTACCGGAGAAAAGCTGAGCTTGTGCCGTCCATAGCTGCCATCGACTCCCCTGAGACACTGCACGTCAAGACACCCGTGGAGACACCCTTCCGACTATCAGGTATTATTAAACTCACTAAAACACTAGCAACACAATAGAAAGATAAGGGATTTCCCAGAATTATCGTAGTAAATGTGTCTAAAAACATCGGAATCGTGTTTTTTGTTGTTTTTCTAGTCCGTCGCTATCAATATCCTCAAACACGAATCTTTCATCCTCGCTCAAATGAATGGGGAAATTGTCGTTTTCTTGGTCTGAATAGCACTTTTTGTTGGAGGCTCCCATTAAAACCAATGTGAATATGTGAGGAGCCATCAAACATGTGACGTCATCGTCTGCGACTTCAGGTTAGAGGCAGGGCTTTTCTCTCATCACCGAAAGTTGCAAACTTTATCGTGGATGTTCTCTACTAAATCCTTTCAGCAAAAATATGGCAATATCGCGAAATGATCAAGTATGACACATAGCATGGACCTGCTATCCCCGTTTAAATCAGAAAATCTCATTTCAGTAGGCCTTTAAGTTGATGATTACTTCTATGTGTAGAAATATTTATTTATAATTGAATCACTTGTTTATTTTTCAACAAGTTTTTAGTTTTTTTATACCTTTTTTTTCACCTCCTCCATCACCGTGTGGTTCCCCGGCGTCACAGACCGGGACAAGCATCGATTGCAGCTAATGGTACGTGCTGCTGAGAAGGTGATTGGCTGCAAACTCCCATCCCTCCAGGACCTGTTCTTCTCCAGGACCAGGAGGCGTGTGGGTCGGATCACATCTGACTCTTCTCACCCTGGACATAAAATATTCTCCCCTCTTCCCTCAGGCAGGAGACTACGGTCCATCCAGACCCACACCTCCCGCCATCTAAACAGTTTTTTCCCCTCGGCCATCAGACACGTGAACAATAACAAGATCTGATAGCTCACTTACAGCTCATGTTATTCTATTCTGTCTTATATGTCTTTTATGTTGCACGATTGCGCCAGGTAAAATTCCTAGTTTGTGAACCCGTTCTCAAACAATGGCAATAAAAACTTTTCTGATTCTGAAATAGTTCAAGAAAGACCACTACAAATGAGCAATATTTTGCACTGTTATACAATTTAATAAAGCAGAAACTGATGACACAGTGCTGCATTTTACTTCTTTATTTCTTTTTTTCTACCAAAAATGCTTTGCACTGATCAGGGGGTACTTGAGTTAAAGAATTGTTCACAGGGGGTACATCACTGAAAAAAGGTTGAGAACAACTGCTATATGCAATACATTACATGGGGGCGGCATAGCTCGGTTGGTAGAGTGGCTGTGCCAGCAACTTGAGGGTTGCAGGTTCGATTCCCGCTTGTGCCATCCTAGTTACTGCCGTTGTGTCCTTGGGCAAGACACTTTACCCACCTGTTCCCAGTGCCACCCACACTGGTTTAAATGTAACTTAGATATTGGGTTTCACTATGTAAAGCGTTTTGAGTCACTTGAGAAAAAGCGCTATATAAATATAATTCACTTCACTTCACTTCACATTACACCAGCACCAGAAACCTTCTATGGCAGGGGTGTCCAAACTTTTTCCACTGAGGGCCGCACACGGAAAAATTAAAGCATGTGGGGGCCATTTTAAATTTTTTCATTTTCAAACCATAACAAAATATCCATCCATCCATCCATTTTCTACCGCTTATTCCCTTTGAGGTCGCGGGGGGCGCTGGTGCCAATCTCAGCTACAACCGTGCGAAAGGCGGCGTACACCCTGGACAAGTCGCCACCTCATCGTAGGGCCAACACAGATAGACATACAACATTCACACTCACATTCACACACCAGGGCCAATTTAGTGTTGCCATGAATTAACATATCCCCAGGTGTATGTCTTATGTAATTTAAAAAAATATTTTACCTTTAGGGGTCCCGGGGACCATGAAGGGTCTCAGTTATCAAAATGTTAAAAAATAAGTCAAATTTGTATTATTGTTTATTTAACGCCTACAGTAAATCTTTATATCAACTTTTTTTAAAAAAGGGGAAAAAAATGAAGGTTTGATGGCTTTTCTGTCAAAAACATCTTTGTTTTTTTAATAGTAAAACTGAAATATTCAGTATTTAGTCATTAGAGCCCGAAAAGATCAATAACGCAGGACACCATTGATTTTAATTCTTTAATATTTTTGAGTGATCACAGTGAAAACATAATTAAAATACCACTAAATAAATTTTTAAAAAATACAGTTGTTTTTTTCCCTTGGCCTCAGTTTGGACCCCCTCTCAAGTGGCCCAGGCTTAGACCGATTTTTTTTATTTGATTTTATTTTACTCTTTAATTTTTTTCTCCCCCCCTTGTTTACCTGTAACTCACCTTTTTTGTAAGGGGCGCCGGAAGTCGGCAGACCCGTCAGCGGTCCTGTTCTGTGTCCCTGTAATGTTTGTCTGATCTTGAATGGGATTGTCCTGAAAATGTTAATTTTCCTGAAGGAACTCTCCTGAAGGAATAAATAAAGTACTATCTATCTATCTATCTATCTGGGATCCAAAAGGTGCCCCACTCATAAAGTGATAGGTTTTTATTAAGTTTTTTTTTTTTTTTACTTTCAACACTTACGTTACGAGATGAACTTCAGATATATCTGTCAATTTTACGTATAAACTATTATTTTGTTTGTTTTATGCTATTTTGTCAAAGAAAAAATTGTTTTTATGTGACTACTACACAATATGTGCAATATTTACCACATAAAACATTTTAAATCATTCATTATAACATGATTTTTTTGTCACAATTTTTTTTGGAGCAATGGCAAAAAAATAAATAATTGATTAATTGAAACTTGTAATAGGTAGATTGCACAGTTCAGTACATATTCCGTACAACTGACCACTAAATGGTAACACCCGAATACGTTTTTCAACTTGTTTAAGTCGGGGTCCACGTTAATCAATTCATGGTAAAGATGGTTTTTACATGGTAAAATAAAGACAAAAGAAGAAAAAAAACAGCCTGCATGGCAGCTTTGTGTCAACATTGCAACATTTTCTCGATAGATTTAACCTCATTCCAATATTTTTAATGTTTTTTTATTTTTGCAATAACATTTCCAGAATGTGTGGCAGCCCGGTAAACAGTTAGCTTCGGGCCGCACTCTGAACACCCCTGTTCTATGGCTTGCCTACATTACACCAGCAAATAAATGTACTTAAAACATGAAAATAAATTGTCCTTATTCCAACAAATAATACTAACATAATGGTTGGGTCAACACAAATTTATTTTTAAGACGGGAATTTCTAAGTAAAAATCTATACAATGGCCCATTCATGTTTTGGTTGCTCTAAGAGGACTGGTTGTCACTGTCAAAACAATATAAATCATATTATCGGTAACACTTTAAGAATGGGGAACATATTCACCATTAATTCGTTTCTTATTAACATGCAAATTAGTAACATATTGGCTCTTAATTAGTCATTATTTAGTACTTATTAATGCCTTCTTCTGCATGGCCTTATTATACAACCATTAAGCCATTAACAAAGAGTCTTCCCTCGATAACCTCAGAATTATTGCTTATTAGTAACCCAAACCCTTATATGTTCGCCTTGTGTCCAAATAACTCTAAATTAAGTCTTTGTTACGTAGAATGTTCCCCATACTAAAGTGTTACCATAATAATTTTTTTTGCTAACAAGTTGGTAAATAACAAGCATTTAAAATTGAAAAAACTGAAACAGTAAAATTGTAGTCCTGCCCAAATTAAAAGAACTAGACATCCAATTGGGATTTTAGTTTGACTCCTGTGATCTATACTATCGAACTAATAAAGGCAGTTATTTCTGATCAAAGCTAAATTATAAAATAACCATAATCTTATTATATATACAGTGAAGAAAATAAGTATTTGAACACCCTGCTATTTTGCAAGTTCTCCCACTTAGAAATCATGGAGGGGTCTGAAATTTTCACAGTAGGTGCATGTCCACTGTATGAGAGATAACCTAAAAAGAACAATCCAGAAATCACAATCTATGATTTTTTAACAATTTATTTGTGTGATACAGCTGAAAATACGTATTTGAACACCAACATTAATATTTGGTAGAGTAGCTTTTGTTTGCAATTACAGGAGTCCAACATTTCCTGTAGTTTTTCACCAGGTTTGCACGGACTGCTGGAGGGATTTTGGCCCACTCCTCCACACAGATCTTCTCTAGATCAGTCAGGCTTCTGGGCTGTCGCTGAGAAACACAGACCTACTCAGTGGCCTAGTGGTTAGAGTATCCGCCGTGAGATCGGTAGGTCGTAAGTTCAAATCCCGGCCGAGTCATACCAACGACTATAAAAATGGGACCCGTTACCTCCCTGCGTGGAACTCAGCATTAAGGGTTGGAATAGGGGGTTGGGTACGGCACCGCTACTGCCCACTGTTCCCCTCACCTCCCATGAGGTGATCAAGGGTGATGGGTCAAATGCAGAGAATAATTTCGCCACATCTAGTATGTGTGTGACAATCATTGGTACTTTAACTATCAGCTCCCTCCAAAGATTTTAAATTGGATTTAGGTCTGGAGACTGGCTAGGCCACTCCGGAACCTTGATATGGTTCTTATGAAGCCACTTCTTGGTTTTCCTGGCTGTGAGCTTTGGGGCATTGTCATGTTGGAAGATCCAGCCACAACTCATCTTCAATGATCTGACTGAGGGAAGGTTTTTGGCCAAAATCTCACAATACATGGCTGCAGTCATCCTGTCCTTGATACAGTACAGTCGTCCTGTCCCATGAGCAGAAAAACACCCCCAAAGCATGATGCTACCACCCCCATGCTTCACAGTAGGAATGGTGTTCTTGGGATGTTCATTCTTCTTCCTCCAAACACACATAGTGGAATTATGACCAAAAAGGTAAATTTTGGTCTCATCTGTCCACAAAACTTCCTCGCATGACTCCTCTGGATCATCCAAATGGTCTTTGGCAAACTTAAGACGGGCCTTAACGTGCTGGTTTAAGCAGGGGAACCTTCTGTGCCATGCATGATTTCAAACCATGACGTCTTAGTGTATTACCAACAACAGATCTTTTCAGGTCATTGACCAAGTCCTGCCGTGTAGTCCTGGCCTGATTCCTCACTTTCTTAGCATCATTGAGACCCCACCAGGTGATATCTTGCATGGAGCTCTATTACCATTGAGTTTCACCGTCATGTTTAGCTTCTTCCATTTTCTAATGATTGCTCCAACAGTGGACCTTTTTTCACCAAGCTGCTTAGCAATTTCTCCGTAGCCCTTTCCATCCTTGTGGAGCTGTACAATTTTGTCTCTGGTGTCTTTGGACAGCTCTTTGCTCTTAGCCATGCTGAATGTTTGGGTCTTACTGATTGTATGGGGTGGACAGGTGTCTTTATGCAGCTAACGACCTCACACAGGTGCATCTGATTCAGGATAATACAGTGGAGTGGTGGAGGACATTTAAAGGCGGACTAACAGGTCTTTGAGGGTCAGAATTCTAACTGATAAGACAGGTGTTCAAATACTTATTTTCAGCTGTATCACATGAATAAATTGTTAAAAAAAATCATAGATTGTGATTTCTGGAATTTTTCTTTTTAGGTTATCTCTCATACAGTGGACATGCACCTGGCGTGAACATTTCAGCCCCTTCCATGAGTTCTAACTGGGAGAACTTGCAAAATAGCAGGGTGTTCAAATACTTATTTTCTTGACTGTATATATGATATGCAATGCTCATATGCAACATACTGTAGCCTGAGGCTCAGAATAATCACATGATTGAAATATGACATGGGAATGTACATTATTCAAAAACAGGAGACAATAGAAATGATTACTGTAAGGCTTATGGTGATGGAAAAATAAGTAATTAGGTTAAAAAAAGAAAGTAGCATAAGGGAAAAGTATATGTTACAAATCAAATGAGTATACGATACACATGCACAATCATATATGTACAACAGATTATACAAGGAGAACATTTTGGGTGAACATTCAAAAGGAACTCAACCAATGTGTACATAATTTCAATTTGTAGAGATGGCTACATTCTACTTGATACAGACATTATGTGGACAAGAATCACAGCAAACTAAGAGACATGAATGTAATCTGTGAAAGTGGTCAGAGTATTTGAAGGTTTTAGAAGAAGCTGGTCTTGAGTTTGATGGTCGGTGCAGCTTGGACTGTTGGTTGAGCTTGTCGTGCTGCATCTTTGGCTTTGCTGCTGGCCTGGTTTGCCCGAACAGCAGATTCCAGGCTGGTTTTAAGATCAGGTGCAGCACCAATTACTGTCTTGAATGCAGCTGGATATAAAGGACCTATACGCATTAAGTTCTGAAGGGCAAAGTCATGTAAGTCTTTGGATGCTTGGGAGGCAGAGGGAATGGCATTTTCATTCAAAAGGTAGGAGATGAGAGTTGGAACAAGAAGGGCCACCAACTGCACACCTATTGGACACATTCAAAGACGATATTATAGATTGAAAATTAAAACAGGCTACATTACAAACAAATTCTTCATGTAGATGGATGCTTTCTCTGCTTGGCAATCCAGAGAAGGAAAAGAAAAATATTATACCAATTTTGATCTCTGTGGTCAAGATAGAATAAAACTGATACAAATTAATGATTCATTATTTTACAATGCAGAATATAAGATATTTCAAGTGCTTGCGGTAAGTTTCATATTTGAGCACAAAAATGTATATTAGCGCTGCCAATCTATTATAATTTTCAAACTGATTAAACATGGGGTGTTTGTGTATTAATTTTTTTTACTCGTGACTCATCTTTATTCATTGTTTCATTATTCATGAGCCAATAGTCTATATATGTATATATATATATATATATATATATATATATATATATATATATATATATATATATATATATATATATATATATATATACGCACTTAAAGTGTTAAGGAAAAACCTTTAACATGATGTTAACAAAAAATGTGATTATCTAAACAAACATTTATTCACATTGAATGAATCTGTTACTAATTTTGTTTATTATTGTACAATTTTAAGATAGAAGTGCTTCCGGTGAGAAAGAAAACTCCTTCCTGCAGAGTGTGAACAATACTTTGTCTAGGACTGGGCAATATATCGATATACGTGATATATAGCGGGTTTGTCTCTGTGGGATATAGAAAATGACTATATAGTGATATTCCAGTGTAAGTTCTCACGCAGTTGCTTTTAGCTGCGGGCATTACACTACAGGCTCTTCCCACTTCTTCTTGTGTCTCCTTCTCACAGACAGCTAGCGCACAAACTTACACACGTCACATACTGTCACGTCATACGTCACATACGTATACGCCCTTGCGGAGCAGAGAGGTAGCAAACTGGGTAATGTTAGCTGTGATGCTAGCGAAGCCGTGCAAGTGGTAATACGAGAGAAAGAAGGTGCGAATGAAGGAAGAATTCATTCCCAAGAAAAACAGCAGGGGGTCCATCGTCTGGCGGTGGTTCGGATTCAAACGGGAAGATGTCAAATAGACAACTTTAATTCGTCAAGTGTGGGGCACAAGCGTTGCTACCAAAAGTAGCATTACTGCTAATATGTAGCATCATTTGAAAAGTCACCTGCTAATAACTTTAATAAATACACTTTTGGTCAATTGACTTAGTTGTGATTTCCTTCTCTGCATGAAAGTTTAAAATTAGCATATATTAATGCAGTACGAAGAAGAATGTTTTAATGTAGACACATATAATCATCATACTGCTGTGATTATATGTATCAAGTGTTCATTCAAGGCTAAGGCAAAAATATCGAGATATGTATCGTGTATCGCGATATGGCCTAAAAATCACGAGATATTAAAAAAAGGCCATATCGCCCAGCCCTACTTTGTCGGTCGACTATCTCCTCAAGTTTTTTATGTACTCAAATTTCCCACGAAGAGAGCCAACGTGCTGTTAAGCGTTTTCCATGATGACTTCCTTGGTTCTGCAGCGTGTCAGCCAGATCAACTTCCAATTTCCGCATGCGTAACGATAAACACCATTTGGACAAACTGCCTAAAACACTTTGCCAAAAATGTTTCAGGGGTTCTGAGTTATACACATCCATCCATCCATCCATCATCCATCCATCATCTTCCGCTTATCCGAGGTCGGGTCGCGGGGGCAACAGCCTAAGCAGGGAAACCCAGACTTCCTTCTCCCCAGCCACTTCGTCTAGCTCTTCCCGGGGGATCCCGAGGCGTTCCCAGGCCAGCCGGGAGACATAGTCTTCCCAACGTGTCCTGGGTCTTCCCCGTGGCCTCCTACCGGTTGGACGTGCCCTAAACACCTCCCTAGGGAGGCGTTCGGGTGGCATCCTGACCAGATGCCCGAACCACCTCATCTGGCTCCTCTCGATGTGAAGGAGCAGCGGCTTTACTTTGAGTTCCTCCCGGATGGCAGAGCTTCTCACCCTATCTCTAAGGGAGAGCCCCGCCACACGGCGGAGGAAACTCATTTCGGCCGCTTGTACCCGTGATCTTATCCTTTCGGTCATGACCCAAAGCTCATGACCATAGGTGAGGATGGGAACGTAGATCGACCGGTAAATTGAGAGCTTTGCCTTCCGGCTCAGCTCCTTCTTCACCACAACGGACCGGTATAACATCCGCATTACTGAAGACGCCGCACCGATCCGCCTGTTGATCTCACGATCCACTCTTCCCTCACTCGTGAACAAGACTCCTAGGTACTTGAACTCCTCCACTTGGGGCAGGGTCTCCTCCCCAACCCGGAGATGGCACTCCACCCTTTTCCGGGCGAGAACCATGGACTCGGACTTGGAGGTGCTGATTCTCATTCCGGTCGCTTCACACTCGGCTGCGAACCGATCCAGCGAGAGCTGAAGACCCCGGTCAGATGAAGCCATCAGGACCACATCATCTGCAAAAAGCAGAGACCTAATCCTGCGGTTACCAAACCGGAACCCCTCAACGCCTTGACTGCGCCTAGAAATTCTGTCCATAAAAGTTATGAACAGAATCGGTGACAAAGGACAGCCTTGGCGGAGTCCAACCCTCACTGGAAATGTATTCGACTTACTGCCGGCAATGCGGACCAAGCTCTGGCACTGATCGTACAGGGAACGGACCGCCACAATAAGACAGTCCGATACCCCATACTCTCTGAGCACTCCCCACAGGACTTCCCGAGGGACACGGTCGAATGCCTTCTCCAAGTCCACAAAGCACATGTAGACTGGTTGGGCAAACTCCCATGCACCCTCAAGAACCCTGCCGAGAGTATAGAGCTGGTCCACAGTTCCACGACCAGGACGAAAACCACACTGTTCCTCCTGAATCCGAGGTTCGACTATCCGACGTAGCCTCCTCTCCAGTACACCTGAATAAACCTTACCGGGAAGGCTGAGGAGTGTGATCCCACGATAGTTGGAACACACCCTCCGGTCCCCCTTTTTGAAGAGAGGAACCACCACCCCGGTCTGCCAATCCAGAGGTACCGCCCCCGATGTCCACGCGATGCTGCAAAGTCTTGTCAACCAAGACAGCCCCACAGCATCCAGAGCCTTAAGGAACTCCGGGCGGATCTCGTCCACCCCTGGGGCCTTGCCACCGAGGAGCTTTTTAACTACCTCAGCGACCTCAGCCCCAGAAATAGGAGAGTCCACCACAGATTCCCCAGGCACTGCTTCCTCATAGGAAGACGTGTTGGTGGGATTGAGGAGGTCTTCGAAGTATTCCCTCCACCTGTCCACAACATCCGCAGTCGAGGTCAGCAGAACACCATCCGCACCATACACGGTGTTGATAGTGCACTGCTTCCCCTTCCTGAGGCGGCGGACGGTGGTCCAGAATCGCTTCGAAGCCGTCCGGAAGTCGTTTTCCATAGCTTCCCCGAACTCTTCCCATGTCCGAGTTTTTGCCTCCGCGACCGCTGAAGCTGCACACCGCTTGGCCTGTCGGTACCTGTCCACTGCCTCCGGAGTCCTATGAGTCAAAAGGACCCGATAGGACTCCTTCTTCAGCTTGACGGCATCCCTCACCGCTGGTGTCCACCAGGGGGTTTTAGGATTGCCGCCCCGACAGGCACCAACTACCTTGCGGCCACAGCTCCGATCTGCCGCCTCGACAATAGAGGTGCGGAACATGGTCCACTCGGACTCAATGTCCAGCACCTCCCTCGTGACATGTTCAAAGTTCTTCCGGAGGTGGGAATTGAAACTTTGTCTGACAGGAGACTCTGCCAGACGTTCCCAGCAGACCCTCACAATGCGTTTGGGCCTCCCAGGTCTGTCCGGCATCCTCCCCCACCATCGCAGCCAACTCACCACCAGGTGGTGATCGGTAGAAAGCTCCGCCCCTCTCTTCACCCGAGTGTCCATAACATGAGGCCGCAAATCCGATGACACAACTACAAAGTCGATCATGGAACTGCGGCCTAGGGTGTCCTGGTGCCAAGTGCACATATGGACACCCTTATGTTTGAACATGGTGTTCGTTATGGACAAACTGTGACGAGCACAAAAGTCCAATAACAAAACACCACTCGGGTTCAGATCCGGGCGGCCATTCTTCCCAATCACGCCTCTCCAGGTTTCACTGTCGTTGCCAACGTGAGCGTTGAAGTCTCCCAGTAGGACAAGGGAATCACCCGGGGGAGCACTTTCCAGTACTCCCTCGAGCGTTCCCAAAAAGGGTGGGTACTCTGAACTGCTGTTTGGTGCATAAGCACAAACAACAGTCAGGACCCGTCCCCCCACCCGAAGGCGGAGGGAGGCTACCCTTTCGTCCACCGGGTTAAACTCCAACGTACAGGCTTTGAGTCGGGGGGAAACAAGAATTGCCACCCCAGCCCGTCGCCTCTCACTGCCGGCAACGCCAGAGTGGAAGAAGGTCCAGTCCCTCTCGAGAGAAGTGGTTCCAGAGCCCTTGCTGTGCGTCGAAGTGAGTCCGACTATATCCAGCCGGAATTTCTCGACTTCGCGCACTAGCTCAGGCTCTTTCCCCCCCAGTGACGTGACGTTCCACGTCCCAAGAGCTAGCTTCTGTAGCCGAGGATCGGACCGCCAAGTGCCCTGCCTTCGGCTGTCGCCCAGCTCACAATGCACCCGACCTCTATGGCCCCTGCTATGGGTGGTGAGCCCATTGGAGGGGTGACCCACGTTGCCTCTTCGGGCTGTGCCCGGCCGGGCCCCATGAGTTATACACATTTTAAATAATAATAATTATGGATTAATCTGCTTTGATTCATAATTTTTTTTTTATGTACCGGTATATATTTGTCATTGTGCTGGATAGTTAATATATGTTCAAACTAAACATGCTCTGTACACCAATGCAATGAGAAGAAATGCACAAATATAAATAGAACCCAAAACACTAAAATTGTCAGTAAACTGATGCTGGCATTCTAAAAATAGTCTTTGATGCTCTTTTTGTGCTGATGTAGTGCACGCCCACAGATACTGAACAGAATACTTTAATAGAGCTACCTTCCAGAAACTAGACTCAAATGGAAAACTACATTACAAAGTACATTAGTGATCCATTAAGCAAAGAGATACTTACGATTCTGCTCCTCACCCATTCCGACCAGATTTTCCAGGACCTTGATGCCCTCCTGCACAGCCTGCAGCTCGGCGGCAGTCTTTGGCCGACTGCGTTCAACTGCCTTCAGTTTCTCCACCAAGAGGGGAGCCAGAGCATGAATGTACGGGGTAGAAAGGGGGCGGGTGGAATGCTGAAACACTGACAGCAGCAGCTGGTAACACCGTGCCTGAACCTGTGGTAAAGCAAAATAATAAGAGTGGAATTACCAAAGTGAACAAGCCACATCCAGGATATAAAATGTGCCTGAGGAACCTTTTTAGTTTCAAACACTTACCCATGGATCACTAGAGTTGAGGGCATTACGGAAGCGCTCCATGCAGCCCTTCTGTAGGACAGTCACTCCTACAAGTTCATTACTAGCAGAGAGCAGGAATAGTGTAATCGCTGTCAACATGCTGATCTCATCCAAATCAGGCCTGGACTCATCTAAAGAAAAACAAAAGTGTGACAAATAACATGTCCTCGCCTCAGGGGTCATCATTCCATATAACTGTGTAGAGCAGGGGTGTCAAACGTACGGTGTTAGAGCCCGGATTAGGCCCGCATCAGGTATTTTACTTGGTGGAGTTTGCCACGTATAAAAGTTAAGCTTAAATTATTAAATGAAAGAAACAGCTGTTCTTAATGTCTCCACTGTATGTCGCAAAAGCAAATCTTTGTAGACTATGCTACATATGTAAAAAATAAACCACATGATGTTAGTACGCCTGTTGAGGAAAATTATCAAACGACATTAATAACATACTGTAATTTGATTTTGATATAGCTTTTTTATCTAGAAAGATTGAAAATTAACACCAATGAGTTGACGGATGAACATTATCACATAATTTATTCAGAAAATATACATAACGACAAAAAATATTGAATACTATTAACAACAACACGTAAGTGTAAAATAAAACCCAACAATATTATGATTTGTACACTTTCATAATGTGCTTATTATATTTTTAAACAAAGAAAACATTCTGAAGTTGTCTTTATTTTTAAGTTATGAGTCCGGCCCACTTGGGAATAGATTTTTCTCCATGAGGCCCTCGATCGAAAATTATTTTGACACCCCTGGTGTACAGTAAGGCTAATTAACTGGTAGCCCAGAACCACTGTAAACATATTTGCAGATTTTTGCATTGACATTTTAACCTTGCTAGCAAACAGAGAACAATGGGGTCCAAATTTGTGATTAAGATACCTGGGGCGTTCCTCAAGGCACCCCTTTAAGTCGTGTCGTTTTTGGCAGTTACACATTGTTTTTCGTAATTTGATTTATGTATCTAAGGTGTTGCTTTAGCTTTACTTTAGATGCAGTCAGTAGTCATTCGTTCAAGTTCTTTATTTATACGAGTGGTGTTCCTCAAAGTTCCATTTTAGGTCCTCTCTTTTTCATCATTTGGGCTATTCAACTGGTGGCCCGCTTGTTTAGTTAAAACAAACTTGTGAGACACTCACATATGATCTTTGACTAGATTTTTTGCAGAAGGTCCTTAAAACCAGCATAGCACTCTTGTAACTCTGACAAATAGACCAAAATCAAATGGTTGGTTCTTGCGAATATACAAATTAAGAATAATAATACAAGCTTATATTATTAACTAAGCTTCCTCGAAATGTGCCCCCTAAAACAATGTAGTTTATTATCCCTGATGTAGAGTATGTGCGAACCTGGCTGCGAGTCCTCAAGTACAGAGGCCAGACTGCTTCTCACAAGGGCACTCCACTGTGTCTGCAGGTTATCCACACGGGCCACTGGGGAGATGATAATGGTCTTGATTCCCTGCAGCGCAGCAGACACGGACGTAGATACTGAGTTGTCAGCAGTCTTGACTGCAGTTTCTCTCAGCACCCCCGTAATTAAAAAGAGCACAGTAGGTAGGATGGTCATGCTGCCTGCAAACAGAAACCATGAAAACATGGGCATGGCTTCATGGTGACTATCACAACAGTCAAATTAAAAGCACAATATCTTGCAGACAATGGTATTCCATCCAAACGCAACTATAAAAAAAGAACAACTTTTCAAAACTTCAAGTTGCATTTTGTGCAATGATTTGTTGTTGGGTTCTCTATAGATAAGCCCTTACAGTCTTGTTGGACCAAATGTACAAACCCCGTTTCCATATGAGTTGGGAAATTGTGTTAGATGTAAATATAAAACAATTTTTAACAATTATTTGCAAATCCTTTTAAACCCATATTCAATTGAATGCACTACAAAGACAAGATATTTGATATTCAAACTCATAAACTTTTTTTCTTTTGCAAATAATAATTAACTTAGAATTTCATGGTTGCAACACGTGCCAAAGTAGTTGGGAAAGGGCATGTTCACCACTGTGTTACATCACATTTTCTTTTAACAACACTCAATAAACTTTTGGGAACTGAGGAATCTAATTGTTCAAGCTTTGAAAGTGGAATTCTTTCCCATTCTCTTGTTTTATGTAGAGCTTTAGTCGTTGGACAGTCCGGGGGTCTCCGCTGTCGTATTTTACGCTTCATAATGCGCCACACATGTTCGATGGGAGACATGTCTGGACTGTAGGCAGGCCAGGAAAGTACACGCACTCTTTTACTACGAAGTCACGCTGTTGTAACACCTGGCTTGGAATTGTTTTGCTGAAATAAGCAGGGGCGTCCATGATAACGTTGCTTGGGTGACAACATATGTTGCTCCAAAACCTGTATGGACCATTCAGCATTAATGGTGCCTTCACAGATGTGTAAGTTACCCATGCCTTGGGCACTAATACACACCCATACCATCACAGATGCTGGTTTTTGAACTTTGCGCCTAAAACAATGCGGATGGTTATTTTCCTATTTGTTCCGGAGAACACCACGTCCACAGTTTCCAAATATAATTTGAAATGTGGACTCGTCAGACCGAACCCTGCGATGAGGTGGCGACTTGTCCAGGGTGTTCCCCGCCTTCCGCCCGATTGTAGCTGAGATAGGCGCCAGCACCCCCCGCGACCCCAAAAGGGAATAAGCGGTAGAAAATGGATGGATGGATGGATGGACTCGTCAGACCACAGAACACTTTTGCACTTTGCATCAGTCAATCCAGCGAAGCCGGCGGCGTTCCTGGTTGTTGTTTATAAATGGCTTTCGCTTTGCATAGCAGCGTTTTAACTTGCCCTTACAGATGTAGCGATCAACTGTAGTTACTGACGGTGGTTTTAAGAAGTGTTCCTGAGCCCATGTAGTGATATCCTTTACACACTGATGTTGGTTTTTGATGCAGTACCGCCCGAGGGTTCAAAGGTCCGTAATATCATCGCTTACGTGCAGTGATTTCTCCAGATTCTCTGAACCTTTTGATGATTTTATGGACCATAGATGGTAAAATCCCTAAATTCCTTGCAATAGCTCGTTGAGAAATGTTGTTCTAAAACTGTTCGACAATTCGCTTACAAATTGGTGACTCTCGCCCCCTCCCTGTTTGTCAATTACTTAGCATTTCATCGAAGCTGCTTTTATACGCAATCATGGCACCCACCTGTTCTCAGATAGCCTGCACACCTGTGGAATGTTCCAAATAAGTGTTTGATGAGCATTTCTCAACTTTACCAGTATTTATTGCCACCTTTACCACTTTCTTTGTCACGTGTTGCTGGCATCAAATTCTAAAGTTAATGATTATTTGCAGAAAAAAAAAGGTTTCTCAGTTTGAACATCGAATATGTTGTCTTTGTAGCATATTCAACTGAATATGGGTTGAAAATTATTTGCAAATCATTGTATTCCATTTATATTTACGTCTAACACAATTTTCCAACTAATATGGAAACGGGGTTTGTACATGATAGCTAACAAATCATTTTTTTTTACGTAAACTTTTGTGATAAGGGATGTAAGAAGACATAGGATTTGACAAATGTCAATGTATGTGTCGAATGCAAAATTGAGTGGCATATAGATTGTAGCAGTGGTTCCAAACTGGCACGAACCACCACCCTCTAATGACGACCGGCAAAGTTTTCCAACTCAAATAACTTATATTTCATGAAAACACATTAATCAAATTGCAGTTTCTTTTTGAAGTAGTGCAAAATAGTACAGTGTCAGTTAAATGGTCATATCAGAAACAAGTTTGTACCTACAAACTAAAAAAAGACTTGAACATAAAGTGTCTTCAGAGGTTTTCAGTACAAGATATTCAGTCAGATGTTCAATCAGAGCAACTGGACTTGGATGAGAGGTGAAACATCTTCAAGAAGGTCAAACAAGAGGAGAAGCTCTGATTCAACTCTTCAGATGAACAAAAAGTGTGATTCAAAAAGATTCAAACATACAAATGTAACTTTTCTTTTGATGAACTCAATAGGTAAGTTAAAAAAAAAATTAGTAACGCAACGCCTCTCAGTCTGCTCGTCATACCTAGGAGTTTTCATTGTGGGTAGAATTCCCCCATGCAACATAACTTAAACTGCTAAAATAAGCTTATGGTGCGCTCTTTACCCGCAGATCTATCCCTCGCCTGCATTTCCTGAGCTACAGATGGCAAGTTTACGTCACCATTCCGCAGAATTCTTATTGCTTATGGAGTATATGTGAATAAATTGAGAACAGAAAGTGAACAAAAGTGTTAGCAACTGCTGTGTAAAAGAAAAGGGGTAGGATTAAATAAGCTCTGCTTCTTCCTACTCCTTTTCGAACATGTTGAAAAGAGAAACTCCAAATTGTGATGTATCATGTTGTTTACATGCATGTTTGAAAAGAAGTCAAACTCAACTCCACTCAACGCCTTTCCCTTCCCAGTCAAAATTGACAAAGTCGCCCAAAAACATGTATCGCACTTCGTAGCAAGTGAATAGCACAAATTAGAATGCAAAGATGCATTCCAAGACATTATAACATTCGTAACATCCACCATTTGAGAATCACTGGATTGAAGCAATATGATTTCAAAGTGTGGTATTATTAGTGAGGCAAGAAATCAACATTGTTTTGCTTGAATTCCTATCTACATGGTATGTGCGTGTATGTGCCCCTGTTGAATCTCGTACCAGCAGGAGAGCAGAGCAAGGGCAGTTCAGCCAGAATAGCAACCGTGTTTGCCACAAGGCGTGCGCTCTCCTCTGGTAGTCGCTGAGGCCTCATCGGTACATGACTCGGTGACTCCTTCACACGTGTATTGAGCTGAGGTAAGTGACGAACCAGGATGAAAACCAGCAGCTCCATTGAAGCAAACACCAAAGAGCTGCCTGGGACGAGCTCGCCTGTCTCTCCCCCTTCCCCTAGGATGAGTTGAGAATCAATCTGGCCTTCCTTCACTTTGCCTGTGAAAATGACCACTGTTATTTTGAGTGGTAAAACTGCCATAACCATTAATATAACAATAAGCAAATAGATAGCCTCATTAATACTTAAAGGTGCCATACGTAGTAAAGTGGCTATAAATGGTACTGCAATCACGGTCAAAATTCTGTAATCCCCTCCCACTCTCCCTGACTGAGGTTGCCAGATACGCAGCCGGATCGGAATCCTACTCCAAGGAACTTCAAATGGCAATCGACGAGTCCTAAGCTGTAGGTTTGTCTTGTTTATGCTTCTTGCAAGATGGTGTACAAAGTAATTATGCCCCATTTTACTGATGTCGATTAGCCAAATGTATTTGTAAAGCTACGCAGCAATATTTTTGTCGGGAGTCGGGACAGATTGTTGGCATTTCCCTGCTAAAATTTCTAGTTTGACCGCACTGACCACCATCGAAATAATTCTATATAATAATAATAATACATCGTATAAGCCTACTGTGACGGCAAGCCAAGGCCAACAGTAAAATTATCGCCACATTCTATTCTGCATAACTCCATATTGCATCCAAACTGCATTCTCTTCTATGTACGCACATCACCAACTTTCAGTGCAGTGTGCGATTCTATGAGCCAACCATTGTTACGCAAAAACTATGTTACACATAACACATATAGCCTACCACCATGTCAATACACAATGTAGAAAATCATTACATGTAATGCATTATATTTTGCCAAGCAAATACCAATCTATGTGTGTCTGATGCACATACAGTACCAGAAACCACAATTAGCCGTGCTCATGTTGGAAAGCATTTCCTCAGCGTATCAGGATATTGAGAACGAAATAGGCACTGACACTACCCATGTTCAACATAACGTTAACATTGAATTATATTGCCCAGTCAGTTGGATGACACATCAAATTGCAGGCTAACGGCATATATTTCCCCCGTTAGCTGTCGAAGTGTCATTGACCGGATTGGCATTACACTAGGAGTTGAGCACCACCACACTAAGCATTTGTTGCATGAACATACTATCTTTGTTAAGCAAGATCATAGGCTGTATTGGACAATATAGTTTACATATGAAATGTCCATTTCCATTTATTACAAGTAATAAGAAAACATAAATGCCTTACTTACCTATCAAGGAAAAAATTTGCAAGTTTGAAGTCGGATTAAAAAATCTTTTCCGCCTTCAATCGTCTTCATCTTTCAAAGGCATCCCTGATACAAATCCTTGTTTTGTTCCTGGTGTTGTCATGAATAAGTTGAGAATCTTAACGACGCCTTTTAGATTAACTAAAGTCTGACATGTTTAGTAACTTTACCAGTGGCAATAGCTCGACAAACAGGGCAGTGTGTAGCTGGCAAAATGGATGTGACACATTCATGGACTTTCTAACTGTTCAAACGGTGGAGGGCGGGGCATCAAAATGAAAACAATAATATTTCGGGGCTGTAAATCTAATTTTGAAATGAGCATATCCCGGCTGAACTACCATTATCAGTTATAAAGGTATTCAAAAAGAACAGGATTTATTAATGCCTTTTGACATATCAGGGCCATTTAATGATGACTTGAAATTAAATTATTATATATGGCACCTTTAAGAGTAGTGTTATTAAAAATTGCTGTGAAAAGAATATGTTTAGTAAGTTCACATATAAACAGTTTTGGCAGGGAATCATTCTGACCCTTGTTACTCTTTTGTTGCTGCAAATGGTTTAGTGCGGCTCTTATGATCTCCTGTACCACAGCAGTAACCTGGAGCTGGATGACAGGAGGGTCCCGGGTCAGCAGCAGTCTGTGAAGTACATTCAGGAGCTCCACTGCCAACAGCTGAAACAGAAGTAACAAGGTGAATGAGACGGATACCAAACAAACACTCAAAGATCAATTAAACATCTGTCGTGGCCCTCCAAACTCTGAATATTACATGCAAATATACAATTCAAAAGATCCTCCTAACCAATAAATCTACTGCTATAAGTTACTGTTTGATTGAGCACCCAAGTGGCCTTTGTCACTTCGTAAAGGCACTAAACATCACATGGCCATGTTGTATTTATCAGATGTTTGCACCTGGCAAATGTGTCACTTGAACTATAACGAGCAAGCCACAGTATAAATCAGGTGTCTCAAACTCAATTTATTTAACGACCACTGTGTTGTAACCCCACAGTACAATGACAATAAAGGTGAATCTGAATGCATATATATTTCTAAAATGTCACTTGATCAAACATTTTCTAACATACTTTTCTTATTTTGTAGATTGCAAACTACAAAATTATACGAGTATGTACTATGATTCCAGCTGATTTCGCATCAGATTAATATAGGCATCGACCGACACTCATGGGTCAAATATCGGTATTGTATTGGAACTGAAAATATAACCTCACTATTTACCACCCAATGTGCGCAGACCGCAAATAAACTCAACTAAAAAGTTAGGTAGAGGGCCACAGACTATGGGACAGCGGGCCATAGAATATGAGACAGCGGGCCACAGAATATGGGCCTGCGGAACCCCAAAATATGGGCCTGCGGAACCCCAAAATATGGTCCAGCAGTGCAAATATTATGGGGTTGCGGGCTGAGGGTTTGACTCTTGATATAGATATTCCTTTAAAACATGTAAAAATTTAACTAAAAAAGCAACACAACCAAGTTTGCCTTTAAATATTGCAAATTTACAAACACCTATTCATATTTACAGCATTAAAGGAATAGGCAAAAAGCTATAGAATTGGTATAATTGTGTTACAACCACTGGTGTTGCACTTCAAGAAAGCTGCCTCCCTACTGTACAACCTTTCCTGCTTTACAACCTTTACTGCTTTGATGCCACTGTATTTCTTACTCCGTTTTTTTTTTTACCTGGTCCTCTGCAATATGGGTCTTTGCACAAGGAGACTCAAGCAGAGTGGACAAGGCCTGGAGGCAGGACATGACATGTTCAATGGGTTCCTCGGGCCTGGGAAAGCAAAGGAACTCTATACTGACACCTGAGAGACAAAGGAGAAAACAGGCTTAGGGCATATTCACACATTTATTTTCCCTTATCTTCCAACAACCTTTCACGGCAGGTGCAGGAAAGTGGCAAAAGTGAAGTAAACAAAACCAAAACTGCGCCCCTAGTACTAAAGTGCAAAATAACCCTGTGCCATTTTGTATGGATGAAGTCACAAAGGTGTTGCTGGGTTATTAATGATAATGTGAGCAACCACCAAAAGAAAACCCTCTCATACAATTAATAGCTGTCAATCCAATGTTTGTACCTAACATTAGATGCATCCTGTCTTTGACAGACTCCTCAAAGGTCTTTGCAGTTGACAAGGCTCCTGAGTGGAGAGCAGGAACCTTGGAGGAAACCTCTTCTTTTTCCTCACAAGCTCCAAAGCCAGTGCTGTTAAGCCATAATGCCACAGCATGCAGTACAGGAGCCCAAGAGCCCCGGTAATGAAGCCTTGCTGTATCTATCGTCTCTGGAGTATAAAACGCACCACCTGAGAATACACATCAAGTGAGATTTGAATTTTTTTGTTACGTGAAAAGCTATTTTAAATATGTATGTCTCCCATTGTAATGTTGACAATATTGTGCCAAAACTTAAAAACATATATATTCATCAACATAAAATAAAAGATGGGCATCAAACAAAAAAGACAAAATCATTGCTTGGTGTTGTACCATCAGGAGGCAGCTGACTGGAAAACTCAGCAGGCAGAGTGAGCAGAGCATAGTCACGGAGCATGGCCAACCACAGTCGACTCAGCGAGGGCAGCTCAGGCTGCACTAAAGTGATGAGACTGTCAGGTGGAAGCACATCTGCACCCAGATCATCTTCATCCTCATCTCCACTTCGTATTGTTTTATCAGGCTTTGCCTCTGCCTCTTTCTTTATCTTCATTGCCACCACATAAACCTGCGCAATAGCATTATCCATGCATTAGTCTCTACATTCTTTACATCAGAGATTGTCAAACTGTGGTACACGTACCACTCCATCTACTTGTATGTCAAAGAATCGTTTGACTAAATATTGTGATGTAAATCATTATATTTGTACAGTGTTGTATTTTTCTATATTCAAACACAGTGTTGCTAAGGAAGTAGTGTCAAAGCGCTTTGAGTAGCTTGAAGGCAGAAAAGCACTATACAAGTACAACTCATTTATCATTTATTATTTATCATTTACTATTCAAACTGTGCGTAATGTTACAGTGGCCAAAAATATTAAATATACTTGCTAAATAAAACCTCTGGCTTGTTTTAATGACTACTGTATTTTAATGTTGGTCAAATGGTCGTACTTGGAGAGCCACGTGTTTTCTGAGGTGATACTTTGTTAAAACACTTTGCGAACCACTTATTTACACTAGTCAAAATGAAAGAATCTGGGAGAGTCGACCAAACAGAGCAAAGTCTTAGGTCTCACCTCTGCCCATGCTTTCAACACAGCCAGTTTCTCCATCGTGGTGGCACTCTCACTGTATAGCTGACTGGATGAACCCTTTCCAGCTTGCGCTTTGTCCAGTGATGACACAAGAAGGTTGTGGACTCGCCGTAGGTCATTAAGGTCACTTACAACACCACTGCCAATCCATGTGCTACACACCTGTAGCCACATTCAAGGATAAAAGTGACCAAACTCTTCATTATAGCTCTCATTCAGCTTGCACATTCTCGTTAAACATTGCACATACCAAGTCTATGCCATTTGAGTGGACAGAGTGTAAAACAAATGTTAGTCTTTTCCCCAGTTATGCTTTTTTACACATAATATGCAATTCACACAGAATATACATGCATTGGAAGCTTTACATACATAACAAAGCAAGGATACAATCATAAAATGTAGATATTCAAATACACTGCCTTATCTGATGAAATCCTTGCAATTGAGCTATCATTGGAAAATAATATGACTATAAACAGTCAAGGTGACTTACCTGGGATGCTTTAGCGGTTATATCAGAAGGTGTATCAGGAGAAAAAGCAGGTCTAAGAGCCGCTCCAACCTAAACACACATTCAATTTGACCCTATTTGTTTATATTTACTATATACCTTTAGTATTGGCTATTGCCATACTACTGAATTCCTACTAAGTTCCTGACTCACATTGGCCTGGTATTGTTCCAAGATAACATGCCCTGGAAACTCGGGCTCGGGAACAGAGGCAAACTTTTTAATGATGTCTTCCAGAGCCTGCAGACCAGCCATCCTCAGTTGGTTACTGTGGTCTGTGGCTGCCATGAAGGCCATCCGAATGAGATCAGACAAATGGAGCACCAACAGATCTCCTAGGCAAAGAAAGATGGGAAGGAAATTGAAGGATTGTGTGTGGAATGCACATGAATGCAAATAATGTAACTGTGTGAGCAATCTATTCAACAGTCAGACAATAGACAAATGTATGTTTTATCCTTTTGCAAGGCTCTATACATTGTGTGTCAGTGTTTTCCAAACGGTGAGGTGTTTTACCTTTGGGGTTCTTGGATTTTGCAGAACGTGCAGCTGCCAGGTCAAAGTGCGCTTTGTCTGCATTCTCACAAAGCAGGATGATGCGGCACAAACAATCTGCAGCAAACACCCGTGTCACCCAACGAGGAGCCACTGAAGGCTTAGGCTTGTCATCTTCGCCTAGACCCGTGAACATGATGTCATCGTCCATTTCGTCTTTTTTCTCAGAGTCTTCATCTTTTTCCACCTCAAATGCAACAGCTCCTCCTACATCTGAAAGGTCAGATGAACATACGCTCATGCACTGAAAATAGAATAATCCCTGCATGGTATCTCATTTTGAGAAAATTATAATGGGCCATGTTCTTCCCTTTTTCATAGTCACCTGTTGTTGCAGCAAGGACATCCTTGCAGAGTTTAAGCCAGTGAGAAAGCTTTTCTACAGCAAGCGATGACAGCATGTGGCCCAGTGTGTCATGAATATCAGAGCACAGCTTCCTGTCGGTTTCATGATCCAGCATACCAAATAGTGCCCCCTCAAGCCCTGTCTCAGTGATGTTCAGATCTGAACCAGGCACAAAGTCAATAGAAGTAAAAAAAACAGTGTCTCGTTGGAAATCCTGACTGCACAAAATGTTTTTGCCAGTGTCCTGGTTTGCACTCACTTGCAACCTTTTTACCATCCCCTGCCTTCTTTGCCAGGCTCATGGCATACTCGCATACCTCAGAAGCCTCTCTCTGAGCAAGTTGTCTTAAGCAGGCTACAGCAGCGCGCCTCAGCAATAGGTGAGAACTGCAAAGGTGCACCTGCAGAAGTTCCCATCACATGGCAAAAATATTACTCCAACAGTCAGAAATATTTGCTGGTATCAATGCTATCATTTAAACACCAAATTTAAAAAAAAAACTCTGGCTGCAAGGATTTATCAATTAGAAAAAAGCTTTGATTTGTATTTTTGTTGCATTGATGATTCATTTAGTAAGAAAAATACACACATTTTTTTCGCAAGACTGATCTAATTGGGCGCATATAAGAGCGGTGCACCTATTCTTAATGCATCTCACGCTGTGTGTGTGTCTGTGTGTGTGTGTGTGTGTGTGTAGTAAAACAGCAGCGTTCTGAGAGATAGCTCAAAGAAAATAATGACAAGCTAGAAAGAGAGCAACGACCAAAAGAATAAAATAGAAAGGTTTTGTGAACTGTCAAACAGAGCTGGCCTTTCAGAGTACTACTACTACTACGATGATGCAGCATTTTACTGGAAAAAATATTGCATATTTAAAAGCAGCAAACAAGCATAAAAAAGGTTAACATCTATTTTGGCAGCTCACACCATTTCATGTTTGACTTGCATGACAAATATAAAGACATGTTAGCATAATGCTATTAAAGGGTTTATCCCAAACTCAAACACTATGCCTCCAATTAATACCTTTTTCAAATGTGTTACATATTTCGTCACTTTAATTTATCATTCGTTATCAGTGTTTTTGTTTAGTTTGGATAATTATTTTCTATTGCCTGGTTTTTGGCTACAATGTTGTTTTTTTACTCATTCTTTTAATAAACATATTTTTTATAGTGATGCTCCAATGATTAAAAGTGCAATTTCAATAGTTTGTGCATTTAAAAGAAGACAAAATAAAGTTCATTACAAAATCCTTTTTCATGTGAACAATTTTCTTTAAAGACACGTTGAAGCTAGAAAGTGTGTATTATTCAATTACTTGATTAACTGAACTAATTGATATATTACACCATTACTAAAATAATTGCTTGCTGCAGCCCTACTCCAAACTAAGAGAAACATTTTAAATAAATTCCCAATCATCTTACACAAAGACAGGGCACCAAGCTTGAGAGATTGACATGGCGAGGAGCAAACATGTGTAACTGCTGCAGACATGAGATGGCGGCTGCTTGCACCAGAGAGTCTGAGTGATCCTGCATTATTGCGCAGCCAACCAGGCAGGATGAGCGGATGGTGGAGATGGTGGCACCATTTCCTATAAGTAGTCAACATATAGGGATTATGTAGATAGGAGCAACCACAAAGATATATCATTTTTTTACCAGTTAAAGGGGAACTACACTTTTTTTTTTAAATTTTCCCCATCGTTCAAATTCATTATGAGAGACACAATGACAGATGTTTTTTTGTTATGCATTTTGACTCGTTAATAAAAGTCATCTTAAATAGGAGGTCCTCTATACTGCCCATGAAGCCCTCTAAATATTCATCAAAAAAGCGCTAACAATACTCCATTTACATTATTTGACCTAAATAGGTAGTAAGTTTATTTTAAATCATAAAATAATTTCCCTCACCTGGATAGTAGAAGGATGAAGAATTCATCTGCAAGTTGGGCAACTTTGGCATCCAACTTAAACCAAGAAATGACGAGAAAGACACGTAAAGGCTCTTATTTCTACACCCCTTTTCTTCACAAGAATTATGAGTCTTTTCTTCATCTAAACGGGAATATATGAACATCCTAGCAGTCGGCAACCCAGTGACAGCTGACATTGTCAAAAGTAAGTGATGTTTTATTATGTTTGTTGGCTCTCATAAAGTCTGCAGCAAGTGGTAATCAGTGATGTTGTCGTTGAGATGCGTTCATGAAATTAATGAACCAACGTATGCTTAAAATATCAAAATAAATAAGTATGACATGTTATAAATGTGTCTTTTACTACATTACATGTATACATACATACAGCGTGTATATAAAACCTTAATGGAGGTGTTTGACTGTTTTTAAGCGCTTTATAGGCAGAGTAGAGCGACTCCAATAGGCTCCATTGCATGCAGGCTTTTGATCGCATTTATTTAAATATTTAAAATGCATAAAAATAGAAAAACATATGTGCTCTTGTCTTACATAATGATTATGAATGATATGCATAATTCCAAAAAAAGTGCAGTTCCCCTTTAACATCTGCGGATTAATGTTGGTGATACTACCACCTGCTGGTAGAGAGAGCTAAGTGCAAATCAAAGTATTATTATTATTTTTTTGTCAGATAGATTTACCTTGTAATTCTGGACCAACAGTAGTGATAAGGGCTCCCAAGCAACGGCCCAAACACTGATGCACCTCTGTGTGAGACGGGGGAACTGTGAGGAGCAGGGTAAGAACTAGGGACAAGGTAGGCTCCACATAGCCTCTGTACATGGGACCACTTGAGTCCACAATTAGAGCCAAAGAGTGCAAAGCCCATGTCTGTTAAAAAATGGACAGAATTTATATCGAGATGTACGTATGCAGTGAAGGACTTATACTTAATAACAGTTCAGAAAGAAATATAATACTGAACATATTTTAAAAAAATATTGAAGGTTAAACTACTCCCAAAAAAGGAAAAGTATTTTCCTGTTGAGTATTTATTTCACTGTACCTGAACCTCATGAGAGGATCCATCCTGGGCTAAGGCCAGCAGAATGCTAACACTGGTCTTTAAGTGTTGGCCAGAGCCAATCCCTCCAACATATCGATGCAGACAGCCGAGAGCCAGTGAATGACCCGTCCTTGACACCACATCACGGGCCGACTTGAGCCTGAAAACAAAGGAAAGAAAACAGTATTCATCACTTTAAATCAACATTTCAAACACCATCTTTTTCTCTCCAAAACAGACGGTCTCATGGGATTCTGTATAAATATACTATCAAAACTAGAGAAGAGTAAATATACTTACTTGTCAAAACTGGTCTGTGCCATTCTAGCGATGAAAGTAGCCTCTCCCACCACCTGAGCCATTCTGCCGAGGGCCTCACCAGCAGCGCAGCGCAGAATAGGATTAGAATTGTCCAAGGCCCCCATCACCAGGGCCAGGGCAGACTTGCGAACCTCCTCAGGGCCCAAAGTACTCTTGTTCTCAGCCAAACCCTTCAAGTAAGGTACAAAACCAGAAAGGCAGGTTATAAATTAATATTATATGAATAAAGAAACACAATAGCCTTTTCTTGCATGGCTTTTTCTTACCTTGAGAGCACTCAGCACAGCAGTGAAGATGTTCAATTGAACGGACTGCTGACGAACACCTTTAGCCTGCTTGATACATTCTGCAAAGTGGTCTAACATTTGTAACCTAAAAGGTAAACATACAGTATTCACAACTTAAGTAATCATTTACCTAACTGCAAATAAGAACAGCAAGGAACACAAACAAAGCCACAAACCAAAAAGCAAAATACAGTAGTGCCTTAACTTAACTTAACAGCTGTCTCTTGGATAATTGTTGTCCTTTAAGGGGCCATATAATGATTATTTTCTCTATTTAAATCACTTCCTTGGGGTCGACATCACATGTAATGGTGGTGGTTTTGCAAAAATTTTGCATAGATAATGTTTTACAAACCATTTTCGAAGCGCTTTCTTATTTACGTCTCAAGGCCCTCCTACCATCAAAGCCCACTTCAACTATATCTCCACCCTGTCAGCCATGTTGTAGTTTTTAACGCTTCCATATAGTCTGATGACAGATATAAGCCAGAACTACAATCTACTTTTTATTAGAAATTGCAACTGTGGATGATTTTAGCATGCATGTGCATGTACAAGTCAGTCTGCCTCACAACAAGGGGATAGAGAAAAAGAAGGAACTTATTGACTACAACTGGATAAATATAAAAAAAAAATCTCTACCACACATGGAGATATCTGCTGACGTGACTAAGGCAAAATACATCAAGTATGAAGGAAGGCAAGATTGTTTTACATGTAAAAAATATTCACCATCTCTCCATGGTAGATAGATAGATAGTACTTTTTTGATTCCTTCAAGAGAGTTCCCTCAGGAAAATTGTATGATATCAAATGTTTGGGACTTACGAAGATCCCAAATAAACAAAAAGTTATCAACAGATAAACATTGGTTTTCCATATTGGAGCCCCTTTAAGTTGCAATCATCCTCCCCATTAGTTGGCATAGCAGATGTCACAGTAAACATTATCTTATAGCTAGAGATTGACATAAATTTGTTTTTCCAACCATGGCAAAGAAGAAAGTAAGTGTGAAATACATTGCTGAGAATAAGTAGATGATATTCATTGAATTAAAAAGATAAATCCTTATAAACAAGGCCTAGTGTGTAGTGTAGACTTGGCGAAGCAATTCGAGCGTAGCACTGCGAGTCTGCACCATACGCAGGAGGAGTTTCATGCCAGCCAGAAATGGTAAAGTAAAATTTAAAAGGTGGACATGTATCAATGAAAATATGGAGAAGCTGTAGTAAGGAGATACAGTAGGATTCCAATGTTGTACATTACTATAAAATGACTTCATAAAACTATTGTAGTTGTTCGTACTACATTCTATTGTATTGTTTTTGATACAATATGTCTTATCTAAAAGTTTTCTTTCCTTTTTAAAATGTATGTTACATGTTAAAAGTGTGATGTTTAAATAGATTTTTATTATTTTCAATGAGTGTCGTTAATTCAAGCGTTTTAAGTTAAGTGCGCAGTCATATAACCAATTAAACTTGTAAATTGAGATAATAATGTAATATTTAGACTACGGTCAATGTATGATGAGGAATACAAGTATTAGTGCTCATGACTTAAAGGCTCACCTGTGTTTGAAAGACACATGGGGGAAAACTACTCCAAACAAAGCCACAGAGGCATCTATGACCGACACTCCCAAAGGGAGCGGCCCTGGAATGGCTTCACCAACAGGCACTCGCAAGTAAATGGAGGAAGGATCATGCTCCAGAGCCCCACTGCCAGACGCACTATTAGGCTGCAGCTGTTACACAAAAATAGTTTGAATATCAATGGCGGTCAATAGTGGCCTTGAATCCAACTAAAAACATTTCAAATGAACACATAATATCTGCATTTACAGCACATACATGCTCATATTAGTCTTTTTACCTGATCTTCAATGGACTTGTGGTCAGTTTCTTGCAACCAGGAGCCCATGAGCACACTGTCATCATAGTGACAGAGAGAGCGCAACAAAGAGGTGGTGGTGTTGGACGAATTGTCGGTCAAAGTGAATTCTGCCACCAGCTCCCTGAGGAGGGCATTAAAGATGCCTACAAGAGCACAGTACAAAGTTGAAAATATCTTAATTTCATCTTCTAAAACTACTGTAGGGTGTAGTTTTAAAGTGGACAGCAAAATAAATGTTTTTTTAATGAAAAAAAAAAGAAAGAAATTTGTTTACTCAAGACAGTTCAACATTTTGAAACCACTGATTGTACAAAACGTGATAAATACATTATTATCACTGCAAATAATATTTGAACAGTAAGGATGTTTAATTCAGTGCGTATCTCTGATTTAAGGCCACGGTTCGGGCAAATTTTGGTACAGTAAGGGAACAAATTGAAAAATGTAGCTTGTGTGTAAACTGATTCAATGATTTTTTAAATGATTCATGACCCGAATGCAGCCGAGATAGGCTCCAGCGACCCCCCGCGATCCCAAAAGGGACAAGCGGTAGAAAACAGATGGATGGAGGGATGGATGTATGGATAAAATACTCTGAGCAGAAATAATTTGCAATGTATAAAATTCTCAAATGAATAAACATTTTAGTCAAAAAATAAATATATTCACAACATGTCTTTTTAGGAAATCGCAATGATGTGAGGAACAGTAAGTTGGACGGTTTTAATTCAAGTTCTGTATTAGCTGAATTGTAGCGTTAATAGCACAATTCCCGATCCATACTGAATGACGCTGGCACACTACCTAGGTCTTTTTGCCTTGCATTTGTTTGTTTAGATGAGGTGTGCATCTGCACAATATGAAACAATTTGATTCCTATTCAGATACACAGAGAACAATCCGATTCAGAAACGATAGATTTTGATATGTAACAATATGATTTGGTAGGATTTGATCTGATTTCCTACAATGTGAAGCAATCTGGTACAGTTTCTTGTTTAATGTAAGACTTTATTTTATGTTATAAATGATTGTAGGTCAGTTCTATCAATGTGGCATTGTTTATCTTCAAATTAATATACATATATATTTGTGTTGCTCTGACATGACCGACCCCAAAAGGGAATAAGCGGTAGAAAATGGATGAATGGGACCATGTCATTGTGTTTATTAATGTAACACCTTATACTTACAAAACTGTGGTAAAACCCTCAGACAATAAAAACTAACTTGATATATTAACTTAACATACATTGGAACCATGATTTACAAACCCCTCTATTTGCGAACTTTAAAATTAAGCCACATACTGTATGCCTCTGTGTGCGAACCATGTCTCTGTGGATGAACACAACAACAGGCGCTTGCCTGCAAGAAAGCAGGGTGAAACATTGTTGGGTAGGCGCAGTCTTCCACTTAACAGGAAGAGTCAAGTTCAACACTCCAGAATGTGCACCATTCCTTTGTTTATTTGCCGTTTGACAAGTTTGTCCATTTCGCTAACTCAATAGGATTGCCAAAAAGTCAAGAGACCAGCGTGGAAAGAGAAAGTGAATCGCTGTGTGGTAATAAAACAAAAAAACAATAGACTATTTGTAGCGAATTTATTAATGGCGCTCAGACGCATTACCACATCATGTTTTAAATGTGATGAGCCCTGTCTTTTCTTGGAAAAGATGCCATAGCAGCCTTATATCAAAGCAGAGAAGACGCAAGCTTTGCCCTTGTTCCGGCACAGCCCCTCGCTTTTCCAAAGCACAAACACGCAGACACGGCTCCACCCTCCCCACTCCCTTTCCCTGTTCCTTCTCCCTCTGCCTGCAACTTTTTCTTTTCTCTCTGATGATATCAATGTGGGTGCGTTTTACATTTTTTAAATTATTTTTATTTTAGCAATATGGTTGTTAAAGTTAAGGATTTTGTTTGTGAAAGGGCAACATAGGGATTTCTGTGTGTGTGTGTGTGTGCGCGTAATGGCACAGCAGAGCATACAGCAGCTAGTTGTTTTTGTTTTTTTATTAAATAGAAAGTTGATCCGTCACCACCTTGTTTAAGTTTGTTTGATAAACAGTACTGTATATCGCTTTATATTGTGTTCAAAGTGTACAAACCTTAACTAAAATAGGGACTTTTGTCAACGCTAGAACAGACTATTTATATTTACATTGTTCGATTTTATGAATCATCTTCAAGAACGAAATAAACCATGGTTCCACTGTATTCAATTTTCACTATTGGTACAAATGACTTCATCCTTTATGCTGTTATACTAATCTGGCATGACTTACTCGGTAAAATTGTGTAGACTTTTACAGAGGCTCCAATGTATTAATTATGTCCCTCATTCTCCACAACACTACAATCTCCAGTCTGTAACAGTTAAACAATTGAAAATATCACTACCTTCGCTGGAATTATGGCCGACTTTCACTGAAAAGAAGGCTTGAATATGTTTGTGTCTTTAGAGCTAGTTATACTTGTACCACTGCTGTACTGTAGTGCTTTTTTACAGCACATTTTGTCTTTTAGTTTTTTCTACTTGTTTAATGTAACAAGTCTTGTGAGTAGCATGAGTTTCACTGAAAGGGAGGGAGTGACAAATATACAAAGAGAGAGGGACATATACACAAAGCAGAGACAGAGAAAGCAGGCTAAAGAGAGTGAGAGCGACATTATATATATATATATAGATAGATAGATATAGATAGTACTTTATTGATTCCTTCAGGAGAGTTCCTTCAGGAAAATTAAAATTCCAGCAGCAGTGTACAGAGTTGAGATCAATTTAAAGAAAAAAGTAAAAAGTAAATAATGGGGGTTTAAAAGGAAACAAAATAGAGAAATATTACAAAAAGAATAAAAACAATGGGAATAACAATATACCAGTAAAATTAGAATATAACAAGACAAAGTAGGCAGTAGTGACCATGTTATGAAAAAACGTATTGCACTGTTAATGTTTTGCATCCCCTGTCATCCTAATACCCCCCGTCCCCCGTCCCAGAGAGGAGTTGTACAGTCTAATGGCGTGTGGGACAAAGGAGTTCTTGAGTCTATTAGTCCTGCACTTGGGATGAAGCAGTCTAGCACTGAACAGGCTCCTCTGGCTACTGATAACGCTATGGAGAGGGTGACTGGCATCATCCAGGATGCTCACTACTTTGTCCACAGTCCTCTTCTCTGCCACCGTCACCAGTGAGTCCAGTTTCATTCCGATTGTAGAACCGGCCCGCCTGATCAGTTTCTCAAGTCTGGAGCTGTCCTTCTTAGATGTACTGCCCCCCCAGCACACTACCATGTAGAACAGAACACTGGCAACCACAGACTGGTAGTACATCCACAGGAGTTTTCTACAAATGTTGAAGGAGTGCAGTCTCCTGAGGAAGTACAGCCTGCTCTGTCCTTTCTTGTACTGGTGGTCCGTGTTAACAGTCCAGTCCAGCTTGTCCACCCAAACCCCGAGGTACTTGAATGAGTCCACGGTCTGTACCTCAACTCCCTCGATCACAATAGGTTGTGACCGTGGACTCGACCTCCCAAAGTCAATGACCAGCTCCTTGGTCTTTGACGGATTGAGCTGCAAGACGTTCGTGTGGCACCAGACAACAAAGTCCCTCACCAGGTTCTGAAACTCCTCCTCTCTGCCGTCCCTGATGCACCCGATATATATATTATATATATATATATATATATATATATATACACACACACACACACACTGTATGAATATAAAGCTAAATATTACTCAAATCTCATCCACCTTAACGATCCTAAATTTTTATTTAGTACGGTACCATTGCTAACCCAACAAGGGACTCCTTCCAGTAGCTCCACCCACTCAGCAGGTGACTTTATGCACTTCTTTAATAAGAAAATTTAAGTCATTAGAAAGGAGATTAAAGACAATGCGTCCCAGCTACAACTGGGTTCTATTAACACAGATACGACTGTATATATGGCGGATACTGCCCTCCAAAATAGTTTCTCTCGTTTTGAGGAAATAACATTAAAAGATTTGTTACAACGTTTAAATGGAATAAAACAAACAACCTGTTTACTTGACCCACTTCCTGGGAAACTTATCAAGGAGCTCTTTGTATTATTAGGTCCATCAGTGCTAAATATTATAAACTTTTCACTTTCCCCTGGCACTGTTCCCCTAGCATTCAAAAAAGCAGTTATTCATCCTCTCCTTAAAAGACCTAACATCGATCCTGACCTCATGGTAAACTACTGACCAGTGTCTCACCTTCCCTTTATTTCAAAAATCCTCGAAAAAATTGTTGCAGAGCAGCTAAATGAACACTTAGCGTCTAACAATCTATGTGAAACCTTTCAATCCGGTTTCAGGGCAAATCACTCTACGGAGACAGTCCTCGCAAAAATGACTAATGATCTATTGCTAACGATGGATTCTGATGCGTTATCTATATTGCTGCTCCTCGATCTTAGCGGTGCTTTCGATACCGTCGATCATATTTTATTAGAGCGTATCAAAACACAAATTGGTACGTCAAACTTAGCCCTGTCTTGGTTTAACTTTTTTCTTACTGACAGGATGCAGAGCGAATCCCTTAACAATGTGACCTCGGACTATGTTAAGGTAACGTGTGGAGTTCACCAGGGTTCTGTCCTTGGCCCTGCACTCTTCAGCATCTAAATGCTGCCGCTAGGTGACATCATACGCAAATACGGTGTTGGCTTTCACTGTTATGCTGATGACACCCAACTCTACATGCCCCTAAAGCTGACCAACACGCCGGATTGGAGTCAGCTGGAGGCGTGTCTTGATGAAATTAAACAATGGATGTCCGCTAACTTTTTGCAACTCAACGCCAAAAAAACGGAAATGCTGATTATCGGTCCTGCTAGACACCGACCTCTATTTAATAGTACAGCATTAACATTTGACAACTAAACAATTAAACAAGGCGACTTGGTAAAGAATCTGGGTATTATCTTCGACCCAACTCTCTCCTTTGAGTCACACATTAAGAGTGTTACTAAAACAGCCTTCTTTCATCTCCGTGATATCGCTAAAATTCGCTCCATTTTGTCCACTAACGACGCTGAGATCATTATCCATGCGTTTGTTACGTCTCGTCTCGATTACTGTAATGTATTATTTTCGGGTCTCCCCATGTCTAGCATTAAAAGACTACAGTTGGTACAAAATGCGGCTGCTAGACTTTTGACAAGAACGAGAAAGTTTGATCATATTACGCGTATACTGGATCGCCTGCACTGGCTTTCTGTGCACTTAAGATGTGATTTTAAGGTTTTACTACTTATGTATAAAATACTACACGGTCTAGCTCCAGCCTATCTTGCCCATTGCATTGTACCATATGTCCCGGCAATAAATCTGCGTTCAAAGGACTCCGGCTTATTAGTGATTCCCAGAGCCCAAAAAAAGTC